>NC_057797.1:646249157-646413452 GCF_018294505.1 Triticum aestivum
TATTCAACTAGTCTTCACAGTGAAGTGACAATGCACGTTGTAGAAGATGGGACACTTAATTAATAAGCTGAACCAGCGTGTTGGTGTTACTAAATCAGCCTTACCCAGTACTGCCATCATGTTTGCCAGTGGAGCACGCTTCCGCAAATACGACTACGCATCTCTCCTCCATTAACTGACATATGGGCCCTCTTGAGGTAGACCCACATGTCATCGGCGTAACTATTTACACTCCGAAGGACGGTATATCCTAGTAGTAGTACTAGTAGAATTGAGATTTAATGCACTTTCTTCCCCGTCTTTCACTCTTCTTCATCCTCTCTTATTCTTCCTCCTCTCTTCCCCATCGTCGGCCGCACACCATTTCCCCCCGCTCATAGCTCGCCCGCCCACGCCATCTTCCTTGGTAGCTCACGCGTACCATATCCCCCGCTCACTGCTCGGCCACACACGCCATCTTCTTCACTCGCCCACCCGAATCCACTTCCCCGCTGGCTCGCAGGCACCGAAAACCCCAGTCACTCAGCGACCTAAAAACCCTATGGTAGAACCGACTGACACGCAGAGCCGCGATTGGAATTCCCTCCCCGATGTTCTCTTGGAGCAGATCTGTAATCGTATGGACCTGCTCAGCACCGTCCATCTGGCCGCATGCTCGGTGTCTTTGTACCGTCTACTCTTCTGCAACCGGCCGACTCTTTTCAAGACACCCTGCTTGTTGATGCCCAATCCTCGCAGGTGGCCCAGACACCGACTTAACGATCCTACGGAGGTTGTCGTGGTACCCCTCGACATGCTACCACTACCCGTCCACCTATCCTTCATGCACGGCCACTACTGGGCGGGCATGAAGGCCAAGTGGATCATCCTCATCCACGAATCCGGTAGTCCGTGGCGTCTCGTGGATATCTACACCCAGCGAGAGATCACCCTTCCATCGTTGGATACCGCCGCCATCGAGCCTTGTGGCCCGTCGGACACTCCTGCCTACTACGCATGAGACGCGTCGAGCTTTTGGCTCAACCTTTGTTTGTTGAAGATTGTAATCTGCAAAGTGCCCACACCATCAGAAGACTACACGGATTACAAGCTCATTGTCGTGTTCAACATGGGATTAGTCTATCTGGAATCCAGCCGCCATACATGGTTATGGCTCATCGTCAATCCTCTTCAGCAGACATTTATGTCTAATGCTATAGTGCACGATGGCATCGTTTACGCGGTCGACGCACAGATTGGCTGCCTATACTGGTGGAATCTATCATCGTGTAATTGTTCTATCTCATCTCATCTTTACCTTATGAATACGACTGCCTATTCATTGTTACAAATTTAGAATATATAGGCTTGTTCGGTAATTCTCCCGCTACATGAAATCTGAGAATCTATAGAGTGCCTCCTTCCCCACTCTGTGATTTTAAACTGCAGCTCCTCCAGCTCCCGGAGCAGAGTTGTGGAGGAGGAGGGAATCCGAACAGGCCTATAGTATGTCTATAACCACATCATTGCTATATGTTCCTCTCATTTCCTAGATATTTATGACCACACATGTTATTGTTAGAGTTGATATGAGAACAGTTGGCATCTAATGATTGTTAGAATAGATATTATGAGTATAACCTCATGATTGATATATGCTACTCTCATTTCTAGGATTTTTATAACAACGCATGTTATTGCTTAGAGTTGATATGATAACTGTAGTAAGTGCTATGGTAGAATATGAGTAGGCCCTGTCATATCTATTTTCCTCTCATTGTTACATGATGTTTGAACCATTATATATTGCTAGAATATGAAAGCCATTGGCTTATTTTTTAACTTGGGGTATAATTATGACCACGACATTGCAATTCTCTGTCTATGATATGTGTCACTGTTATAACAATCTTAATTCCACACATACTCTGAACATGATTGTTTATTTTTGTCCTTTTGGTCTCCAATTTGAATTGTTGTAGCAGACGCAAATGCGTTGGCCTTCATGATTCCAGGACCTGGAATCATACCAGCCGATGGGTGGTGGTTTATCGCTCGTTCAGCTGACGGCGGTCATTTGATGGTCATTTGCACATACCAAATTGACCAAACCAATTCATCAAACCACATGCAGTACAATGCCTGGGGCATTTGTGACATTGATGGCCATGCCTGCTTCGTGTTCGAGAAAGATCCCAGCTCCATTGGGCCAGGCGTATTCCACTAGAGGCGGGTTTATAGCCTCGGCAACCACTCCATGTTCCTTGGGCTCAATTATCCGACCATCCAACCAATCATCGATCATATCACTGGCGATGATTACCGTGCTATGCAACTTCCATTCGCTAGGGGGGACTGTGTTTACACATCATACCATGGGTTTCATGAATCACCATATCCAGAGATTCTTCGACACAGCTTGTTGCTAGATAATATTCAGTGTGTGAAAGGCATAAAGCTTCCATGCAATGGATGGCTTTTGCAAACCCAACATGCGGCGATGTGGTTCATGCCAACAGCAAATATGCACAACTTGATTCGTACTGATATCTAGACTGAGCCATCTATCTTGCTGTTGTAGCATGACCCTCTTTTATTGGATATTATGTACTGTTGTTATAGTTTCAAGCACTCCTCTGGTTTGAAGTGCATCCTAACTCACCTGCGTAGGATGTACTGATAATGATGATGGAGATGTTGTGCAGAAGGCATATATATATATATATATATATATATATATATACACATATATATATATCAATTAGGCTTCAAGTGTGTACTTGTTGGTGAAAGTGTTGTCCAATGGGAATTATATTTTGTATTACTCATGTAGCCTACAAAGTCTGTCGCACAGCTTTGTAACTTCTTACCCCATTTCTAAATTTGTACTAGTCCTCTATACCGTATACTGCGCTACTCGTGCTACTACCTCCCTCCTGGTTTACTGGTCCCCTTCGTAATTTGTGTCAAGTTTTGACCAAAAACTTCACTAACTAAATGTTAATGCATGTCACAAAAAATTATATCATTTTATTCGTATTTGAACATAGTTTCCAATGGGATAACTTTCGGTGACATGCATTGACATTTTGTTAGTTAAACCTATGGTTAAAATATGACACTAAATACGACTAGTAAGTAGTACAGTAGCAGTACTAGTATACGTCAGTCAAATTATTCATCATGTCCTCACATTGAATTGACATGACAACACGTTGCACGTGAGGTGACACAAGAATCCCGGTCATGTGTTCGGGTATTGTGGACTTCAGATTTGGAGTACTACCACTTATCTGTCGAAATCTTTCATCGTTCACTTAAAACAGTCGATTGATCATACATTGAGTACCATATAACTGGAATTAACTGATGCAGCTCCAAGAAGGATTGGCCGGTGCTGCCGGCTGGCGTCAAGTTCGATCCCACAGATCAGGAGCTGATCGAGCACCTTGAGGCCAAAGTGAGTGCTGACAGCGCGAGATCTCACCCTCTGATCGATTTGTTCATACCAACCATCGACAGCGAGCACGGCATATGCTACACCCATCGTGGGAAACTTCCAGGTAAGACACCGATCGGCCGTCTACTTGCACAAACATATTCCTTTGTTTATAGATCTATTTTTCTTTTTAGACACAGACCTAGTGAAGTAATTACAATTTGATAGTTAATAAAAAGTGAAACAAGTGACTGCAACATGCCAAAGATGTTATGAAAATGCCAACTACGTGCACTAAAACCTGTATTCAACAATACTGCATGTATCACACTGAGTGGCCTAAGCAAGCATTTCTTCCAGCGCAATTCCAGGGTGTTCAAAAGGGACACGCGGACGCGTCGCAAGATACAGTCGGAGTGCGGCATGCACGCGATGTGGCACAAGACCGGCAATACCTTGTCGGTGATTGTCAATAGCCGGCAGACGGGCAGCAAAAAGGTTCTGGTGTTGCACACCAACAAGAACTTCGACCATTCCCGCAAAAAAAGAACTTCGACCAGCAGAGGACCAACTGGGTGATGCACCAATACCACCTCGGGGACCTGGAGCAAGAGAAGGAGCAGGAGCTGGTCCTCTGCAAGATTTTCTACCAGACGAACACTAGGGCCAGGACTAAAAAGATTATAAGTTGGTTTGGTATTGGTACTTGTACTACCTTGTCATCCGCAAGTTGGTATTGCTGTTAACGATCTTTCGGTATGAACTTGGCATTTTCTTCCAACCATCATGCCGAGGGTCGACGTGGATATAAAGTTGAATCATTTGTTTCAAAACGAATTTTCAGGCACCTGATTTTTATTTGATGGGTAGCATAAGCACCTGCCGTTTGAGTTCCCAGTTCTCCAAATTTTCCGAAACAAGTGCATGCACTTATTATCACGATGAAAAAACAATATACATGTTGCATCTCAGTTATCAGTCTGTACTTGTAGAATTCTCTCATTTATGAGCAGGTATATTGTTTTTTCAAGTCGAGCAAGTTTCAACTGGGTTGTAGACTGCCCAGGCTTGGTTTTGTTTTTAACATGCCTAGCCTATGACGACAACGGGGCACAAAGATCTAGTAGGTATCTACTGGCCTCTGGCCCGCCAGCGTTAGTTATATTTTTTCTTACAACATCCGCAGGCAGTTTTTTTACTAAATCAAACACACAGCCCAGTTCTATTTTCCTCTTGAAACGCCATGTCCTACTTCCGTTTTCTAATCTCTACCTATAGTTTTACTAGTTCATATACACGCATCATTATATTGAAAATACATAAAGTTCCCTTTTAATATTTACATCCTTATTTTTGTTGTTGTTTTCCCTCCCAGCGCTGATTTTTTTACCACTGGTTTTCCCTTAAACCAACTCAATTGTCCTACATCTTGTTTGATTACAAAAACAAAACAATTTTTTTTGGAAAATCAATAAGTTCTTAAAAAAATATTTATCATTTAGGCATTACAACAGTTCGGACTCCACCGAAATATACAAAATAAGGTTTAACTTTTTGACCGTGGTCCTGGGCAAAAAATGGGTTGTAATAAATTACTTAAGAATTAACAAATGGGCTGCAAATTATTCAAAAAATAGCAAATGGGCTCTATGTTGTCTGCCACAGATTTGGAGGCTGACTTGTGGGCCTACTAAGTTCATGCTTACACAAGGTTTCTCAAAGAAACTTAGTCAACAATCGACTCTACCAGCGGTAGACCGTTAGATGTCAATCTAATGGCAATCATGCTTCTTCAGTCTCTGATCTTCCTGCTCCAGCCGCCCAAACCAGCGCCGGTTGAACCGCCTGCTCCCGCCTCCTGTGGCCGGCTGTGCTGCCGGGCAGACCTCACGGCCCCACCATACTCGCATCCCTGGCCTGGCTATCCCTCTACTCACCCACACCTCCTGTTATTATCCAGCGACGACAGCCAAACCAGTCAGCCCTCGTACTCCCCATCGCATGGGAAGCCACTGCCGTGTCTTCCCCGGCTCTGTGTCATTCCCTTCCTAGGCCTCGCCGTCGTCCACCGCCCTGGTGCTCTCGGCGCGCTGTGGTCAACATGGTCAATGAACGACATCCATCGGACATGGACTGTATGTGGAGAGGCTGACAGCTGGGTCCACGGCCGCACATAAGGAAATGCCTCCTTATTACACGCAAAATAATGATTCCTTCACCTGACATCTGGGACCCACCGGAAGGGCCTCTATATTTCATGAAAAAAACATTCCCCCCGCTGACAGGTCAGACCCACCAGCTATATCTTCGCACACAAGGAAGTGCATCCTTATTACGTACAAAAAATGAATACTCCCCCTCCTAGCTGGGACCGAGCACAGTGGGAGGCTGACATATGGACCTACTAAGTTGACGGGGAGGGAGGGCTTTGTCAACTTAGTCAATATGAAGCATTCTAGCTCCAGTGGCCGTACGATGTCCATCCAATGGCCATAGTGCTTTTTCAGCCTCTAGTCTTCTTGCTCCAGCTACCCAAAGCAGCACCGGTCGTGTCGCCTGCTCCTGCCTCCTGTGGCCGGCTGTGCTGCCGCGGAGGCCTCACCGCCCCTACTACTCCCACCGTTGGCAAAGCCCTGCGGCGACGGCCGCCTCACACCACAGTCGAACCAGTGAACCCTCGTACTCCTCTTCGCATGGGCATCCATTGTCGCGTCTTCCCCGGATCCGCGTCGTCCCCTTCCTAGGCCTCGCTATCGTCCACTGCCTTGGTGCTCTCGGCGCGGTGTGGTTAATGTGGTTAACGAACGACTTCCATCGGAAGAGCACTGTACATGGAGAGGCTAACAGCTGGGTCCACGGCTGCAGCAAGGAAGTGCCTCCTTATTATGCGCAAAATAATTATTCCTCCACCTGACAGCAGGGACCCACCGCACGGGCCATCGTATTTCGCGAAAAAAAATGTATCCCCCCTGACTGATGGGACCCACCGGCTACATCTTCGCATGCAAGGAAGTGCGTCCATATTACGGGCAAAAAAATGATTCGCCCCGCTGACTGCTGGGACCCACCAGCTACATCTTTGCACGCAAGGAAGTGCTTGAGAGTCGGGACCCACCTGGTCGAAGCGTACGTAGCGTTGTCATTCTGGTCGCGAACGTGTACGTACATACGATCGATCTGTCTGCAGGCTGCAGCGATGAACCGTGGCCATGTAAGGAAGGGCACATCTCGTAGTAGAGGCGCGCACGTGTTGTAGTAGAGGCACGCACGTAGCATGTACACGTACGTACACCGTCCAGGGTGCAAGAAAGTAAATACGGCCATGTACCTACTTACGGGCGGGGTCTCGAACGCCTACTCCCGCATACGTACGGCTAGGGCTCATGTACATGGTTGGGTCGGAACGGAGAAACTACGTCATCGTCATCTTCATGGGGAGGCAATGGAATGTGTCGTGTTCATCAGGAGGCAATGGAATGCGTGATGTTCATCGGGAGCCAACCGGCTTGGACGGAACAGCCGATGGAAATGAGGCCTGGCGTACCGCAGAACGGAGGAAACGGCCTTGTGTTCGACCGGCCATGGTCGAAACGGGATCCTGTTCATTGGGAGGGGTCTGGCGTACTGCAAAACGGAGGAAACGGACCTCCTACGGTGGAAACGGGGTCCTGTTGATCGGGAGGGATGTGGCGTACCGCAAAACGGAGGAAACGGACTTGTGTTGGAGCGCTACGGTCGAAATGGGGGTCCTGATCATTGAGAGGGGTGTGGCATACCGCAAAACGGGACTCCACAGGATACTGCTCATCTCCACCGTTGACCTCCTCCAGCCTCCACGGGCTATTATTCATCCATCGTCGACCTCCTCCAGCCTCCACCTGCAACTGTTCATCCACGGGCTCCTGTTCATCCTGCCTCCACCGCGTGCTCCTCCACCGGCTACTACTCAACCAGCCCTCTCCACGGGGTCCTGTTCAACCACCCCTCCATGGGCTACTGTTCATCCAGTCCTCCACCGGCTACTGTTCAACCAGCCCTCCATGGGGTCGTCCTATTCATCCAACCCCCCACCGAGAACTGTTCATCCAAACCCCCCAACAACGCTCACTGTTCATCCAGAGGCAGCATCGATCGGCTTCAGTTAGCAGTAGTAGCAAGCACTCGAGTTCAGTTAACAGCAATTGATCGATCGCTCGGGTTCAGTAACGTAGCTAGTGCAATCGCGCGGGTTCAGTTAGATCCCAACGCCTCACTCGGCTTCAGTTAGAGCCCAACGCCTCGCACCCACGCATACGTGTACGAGAGAAATGCGCATCGCTCGGCCCCTGACCACCCACCATAACCGGGAACTCCCCGATATTTTCCTCTCCCTCGCTTCTATCATGGTTTTTTCCGTCATGGACGTCCCAAAGAATGTCATGCAGCTGCGTCTTCGGCCCGCCCAGGACAAAAGGCCCATTTTCTATCATGATTTTTTGTCATAGAAGTAGGACCCCACCATATCTATGATGATACCGGGTTTTGTCACAATTATCATCATAGAAGTGTCATAAGTATGACAGAAAAATTTCGTTCAGCCCAAAATGTCACGGATGTGTCTTTTTTTGTAGTGTCACCATGGCGCCGCCGCACTCCGCATGTTGACCATCCACCACTTTTGGCTTCACATTGAAGACCTTGAGCCATAGGCCGAAGTGGGGAGGAATGCCTCACATACGATGATGAACGCCGAGATGTTGAGGAAGGAATTCGGAGCTAGATCATGGGAATCTAGCCCATAGAAGAACATAAGGCCACGGACGAAAGGATGGAGGGGAAACCCTAGTCTGCGAAGGAGATGAGGAATGAATACTACCCACTCATGGGGCTTCGGAGTAGGGACGATCTGTTTCTTGGCTGTAAGCCGATGGGAGGTTTCCTTGGCTAAATACCCCGCTTCCCGGAGCTCCTTGATGTTCTCCTCCGTGACGGAGGAGGCCATCTACTTGCCCTATGTTCCAGATCTAGACATGGCTAGAGTGTTTGTTGGGGACGGAAGGGATCAAAGCTTGGGCGCTGGAGCTCGAGGGCGGATGGGCTGAGGAAGAAGAAGGCGTGGGGTGAAAAGGTGGATTCTTATCTCCTTATATAGGTCGTGAATATAGAACCCCCCCCCCCCCCCGAGCCTTAAAACTCGCCTGTTCCCAAGGGGTCGTGCGAACAACATGGTTAGATTACCAAAACTCATATTGATGAGAATCTCGCAATAAGGGGACACGGTCTCTATTTTGACAAGACGTGCCAATAGGAGTTGCGTGTTAAAACATGAAGCGGGAGGCCCAAAAACGGTTTGAAATAATAGCAGAGCTAAGCATGACGTTTCGCTGGAAAAAGTCATCGATGGATATACATTATTTTAAGTATTATGCTTTTATGGTTGGAGAGTTAACTTGTTAAACAGATCTGGACATAGTTCTCGTTGATCAACTACTTTGAAGTATTTGGAGGAGGAACCCACCTTGCAATGCCGAAGACAATCTACACACCGGACACATCGACATTGAAGCCTGGTTCAGGGGCTACTGAGGGAGTCCTGGATTAGGGGGTCCTCGGGTGTCCGGACTATGTGACGTGGGCCGGACTGATGGGCCATGAAGATACAAGACAGAAGACTTCCCCCCTTGTCCAGATGGGACTCTCCTTTGAAGGAAATATGCCCTAGAGGCAATAATAAAGTTATTATTTATTTCCTTATTTCATGATAAATGTTTTTTATTCATGCTAGAATTGTATTAACTGGAAACTTAGTACATGTGTGAATACATAGACAAAACAAAGTGTCCCTAGTATGCCTCTACTTGACTAGTTCGTTTATCAAAGATGGTTATGTTTCCTAACCATAGACATGTGTTGTCATTTGATGAACGGGATCACATCATTAGGAGAATGATGTGATGGACAAGACCCATTCGTTAGCTTAGCATTATGATCGTTACAGTTTCATTGCTACTTCTTTCTTCATAACTTATACATGTTCCTCAGACTATGAGATTATGCAACTCCCGAATACCAGAGGAACACCTTGTGTGATATCAAACATCACAACGTAACTGGGTGATTATAAATATTCTCTACAGGTGTCTCTGATGGTGTTTCTTGAGTTGGCATAGATCGAGATTAGGATTTGTCACTCCGTGTGTCGGATAGGTATCTCTGGGCCCTCTCGGTAATGCACATCAATATAAGCCTTGCAAACAATGTGACTAATGAGTTAGTTGCGGGATGATGCATTACGTAATGAGTAAAGAGACTTGCCGATAACGAGATTGAACTAGGTATGATGATACCGACGATCGAATCTCGGTCAAGTAACATACCGATGACAAAGGGAACAACGTATGTTGTTATGCAGTTTGACCAATAAAGATCTTCGTATAATATGTAGGAGCCAATATGAGCATCCAGGTTCCGTTATTGGTTATTGACCGGAGATGAGTCTTGGTCATGTCTACATAGTTCTCGAACCCGTAGGGTCCACACGCTTAATGCTCTGTGATTATTTGTATTATGAGTTATGTGATTTGATGACCAAAGTTTGTTCAGAGTCCCGGATGAGATTGGGGACATGACGAGGAGTCTCGAAATGGTCGAGACGTAAATATCGATATATTGGAAGGCTATATTCGGACATCGGAAAGGTTCCGAGTGATTCGTGTATTTTTCGGAGTACCGGAGAGTTACGGGAATTCGTATTGGGCCTTAATGGGCCATACGGGAAAGGAGAGAAAGGCCTCAAGGGTGGCCGCGCCCCTTCCCCATGGACTGCTCCGAATTGGACTAGGGAAAGGGGGCACCTCCTTCCTTCCTTCTCCTTCTCCCTTCCCTTTTTCCTATTCCATGTGGGAGGTGGAATCCTACTAGGACTAGGGAGTCCTAGTAGGACTCCACACTTTGGGCGCGCCCTATGAGGGCCGGCCTCCTCCTCCATCCATCCTTTATATGCGTGGCCAGGGGCACCCCATAGACACACAAGTTGATCGTTGATCTCTTAGCCGTGTGCGGTGCCCCCCTCCACCATAATCCACCTCGGTCATATCGTCGTAGTGCTTAGGTGAAGCCCTGCGCCGGTAGCTTCATTATCACCGTCATCACGCCATCGTGCTGACGAAGTTCTCCCTCGACACTCTGCTGGATCGTGAGTTCGTGGGACGTCACCGAGCTGAACGTGTGCAGATCGCGGAGGTGCCGTACATTCGGTACTAGGATCGGTCGATCATGAAGACGTACGACTACATCAACTACGTGGTCATAGCGCTTCCGCTTTCGGTCTATGAGGGTACATGGACAACACTCTCCCCTCTCGTTGCTATGCATCACCATGATCTTGCGTGTGCGTAGGAAATTTTTTGAAATTACTACGTTCCCCAACATCCTTTGCGTGGATGGCAAGCTTAGCGTGCGAATATGAAGATTCCTTTCTTTGTAAACCAACTTTGTACAACCCTATCCCCCTCCGGTGTCTATATAAACCGGAGGGTTTAGTCCGTAGAAGCAATCATAATCATACATGCTAGACATCTAGGGTTTAGCCATTACGATCTCGTGGTAGATCAACTCTTGTAACCCCTATACTCATCAAAGTCAATCAAGCAGGACGTAGGGTATTACCTCCATCAAGAGGGCCCGAACCTGGGTAGACACTGTGTCCTTGTCTCCTGTTACCTTTGATCCTTAGACGCACAGTTCGGAACCCCCTACCCAAGATCTGCCGGTTTTGACACCGACAATCGCGAAGAGCTCGTGAATCGTTTTCGTCATCCCTTGCATATTTTAGTTCATCACGAAGCCTTTGTAGCTTGGTAGCGGTGACTAAAGAACTCTGTCAATAACACTCTCAACTGGAAGATCAATTCTCAACTGAGTTAAGTGGTTGTGGTACCTAGACATTCTGAGTATGTGTTCATTGACAGAACTATTCTCCCCCATCTTACAGCTAAAGAACTTGTTGGAGACTTCATATCTCTCAACCGGGCATTAGCTTGAAATATCAACTTCAGCTCTTGGAACATCTCATATGCTCCGTGGCATTCAAAACGCTTTTGAAGTCCTGGTTCCAAGCCGTAAAGCATGGCACACTAAATTATCGAGTAGTCATCAGATCGAGCCTGTCAGGCGTTCATAACGTCTGCATTAGCTCCTGCAGCAGGTCTGTCACCTAGCAATGCATCAAGGACATAATTCTTCTATGCAGCAATGAGGATAATCCTCAAGTTACAGACCTAGTCCGTTTAGTTGCTACCATCATCTTTCAACTTAGCGTTCTCTAGGAACGCATTAAAATTCAAGGGAACGGTAGCACGGGCCATTGATCTACAACATAGATTTGAAAAAACTTTTAGGACTAAGTTCATGATAAATTTTAGTTCAAATAATCAAATTAGTAATGAACTCTCACTTAAATCAACATCCCTCAAGTTGTCTAAGTGATACATGATCCAAATCAACTAACCCATGTCCGATCATCACGTGAGATGGGATAGTATTCAATGGTGAACATCTCCATGATGATCATATCTACTATATGACTCACGTTCGACCTTTCGGTCTCTAGTGTTCCGAGACCATTCATGTACATGCTAGGCTCGTCAAGTTTAACCCAAGTATTCTGCATGTGCAAAATTGGCTTACACCCGTTGTATTTTAACGTAGAATCTATCACACCCGATCATCATGAGGTGCTTCGAAACGACGAACTTTAGCAACGGTGCATACTTGGGGAGAACACTTTTATCCTGAAATTAAGTGAAGGGATCATCTTATAATGCTACCGTCGTTCTAAGCAAAATAAGATGCATAAAGGATAAACATCACATGCAATCAAGATATGTGACATGATATGGCCATCATCATCTTGTGCTTTTGATCTCCATCTCCAAAGCAACGGCATGATCTCCATCGTCACCGGCGCGACACCTTGATCTCCATCGTTGCATCGGGGTCATCTCGCCAACTATTGCTTCTACAACTATTGCTAATGCATAACAATAAAGTAAAGCAATTACATGGCGCTTAGTGATTGACACACAGGTCATACGATAATTAAAGACAACCCTAAGGCTCCTGCCGGCTGTCGTGCTCATCGACATGCAAGCCGTGAACTTATTACAAAACATGATCGTCTCATACATTAACATATATCATATCACATCTTGACCATATCACATCACAACATGCCCTGCAAAAACAAGTTAGACATCCTCTACTTTGTTGTTGCAAGTTTTACGTGGCTGCTACGGGCAGCTAGCAAGAACCGTTCTTATCTACGCAAAACCACAATGGTGATTATCAAGTTGCTATTTAACATTATGCAAGGACCGCCGTAGTCAAATTAGATTCAAATAAAGTGGGAGAAACAGACACCCGCCAGCCACCTTTATGCAAAATAAGTTGCATGTCAGTCGGTGGAACCGGTCTCATGTACGTGGACATGTAAGGTTGGTCTGAGCCGCTTCATCCCACAATACCGCCGAATTAAAATAAGACATATATAGGTAGTAAGAAATATGAACATCACCGCCCACAACTCCTTTGTGTTCTACTCATGCATATCATCTACGCATAGACCTGGCTCATGATGCCACTGTTGGGAAACATTGCATGGAAAACAAAAAATTTCTACGCACATGCAAGATCTATCCATGGAGATGCATAGCTACAAGAGGGGGAGTGCATTTACATACCCTTGTGGATCGCTAAGCGAAAGCTTTATCAACGCGGTTGATGTAATCGTACACCTTCGTTCAGCTCGGTGACGTCCTCGCCTTCTTGATCCAACAAGAGGAGGCAAGTAGTAGATGAGTTCCGGCAGCACGACGGTGTGGTGATGGAAGTGGTGAAACTATTTCCGCAGGGCTTCGCCAAGCACAATGGTTTTAGAGCGGATGATGAACTAGCAGAGGGAGGAGATTAGAACCAAATTGGACTTCTAATTATGAGGATTATAGGTAGCTAGGGCTAGCTCTAATTAGTCAACTAGGACCAACTAGAGGAGGCTCCCAAACTTGTGTTCTAGGGGCTAGCCCTACTCCTCTATTTATATGTTGACCCCTGGGTTCGTTACTTGGCGAGAGGGCCTCCCCAAAGTCGGTTTGGAATGCAAGGAAGAGTCCTTCTCGGATTCTACCCCAGATGCTATGGTCCTTGGCGTCTGGCCCACACGCCATGGTCCTCGGCGTCTAGCCCAGGGCCAGACACCAGGGTCTCTGGCGTCTGGTCCCTGACCTCTGCAAAACTTCCATTTGCACTAACCTAAAGCCCCGTGGGCCTTACCCCTTGGCCCAACCAAAGTGTCCTTGCACCAGAACATTTCGGGAAACATCTGAAACCCTTCCGGTGAATTCTGGAACCCTTTCGGAGACCAAACACTATCATCCTATATATCAATCTTTACCTCCGGACCATTCTGGAGCTCCTCGTCTTGTTCGTGATCTCATCTGCTATTCCGAGCAACATTCGGTCACCAACATACATAACTCATATAATATTATATTGTTAATGAACGTTAAGCGTGCGAACCCTACGGGTTCGAGAATGATGTAGACATGACCGAGACACTTCTCCAGTCAATAACCAATAGCGGGGCGTGGATGCCCATATTGGTTCCTACATATTCTATGAAGATCTTTATCAGTCAAACCTTTATGACAACATATGTAGTTCCCTTTGTCTATCGATATGTTACTTGTCTGAGATTCGATTGTCGATATGTCCATACCTAGTTCAATCTCGTTACTGGCAAGTCTCTTTACTCGTTTCTTAGTACATCATCTTGTAACTAACTCCTTAGTCACTTTGCTTGCAAGCTTCTTGTGATGTTGTATTACCAAGAGGGCCCAAAGATACCTTTTCGTCATACGGAATGACAAATCCCAATCTTGATCCATGCCAACTCAACAGACACCTTCAGAGATACCTGTAGAGCATCTTTATGATCACCTAGTTATGAAGTGACGTTTGATACACACAAGGCATTCCTCCAGAGTCCGGGAGTTGCATGATCTCATGGTCGAAGGAACATGTATTTGACATTAAGAAAGCAATAGCAATAAACTGAATGATCGTATGCTATGCTAACAGATGGGTCTTGTCCATCACATCATTCTCCTAATGACGTGATCTCGTTATCCAACGACAACTCATGTCTATGGTCAGGAAACCTTAACCATCTTTTGATCAACGGGCTAGTCAAGTAGAGGCTTACTAGGGAGTTGGTATATGTTTATGTATTCACACATGTATTTAAGTTTCCAATCAATACAACTATAGCATGAATAATAAACCTTTATCATGATTAAGGAAATATAATAATAACCACTTTATTATTGCCTCTAGGCATATTTCCAACAGGAAGACCTTGTCAACCCGTATGCACGGGTTGTGTGATGTCCGCAGGCACTTTTGTGGATGTCCTGTTATATTTTTTGTCCTTCGAGTGACAAGGGCTTTGTATTCTGCTATATTATTTGAATCTGAGAAGTGTATTTGGAGCATACAGCTCATCTTTTCTCCTTTTGGGGATATGAGGAGCACTTCAGATCCTAAGCCTCGAAGCATATACATCGTCCAATGCTCAAGGTCGATATTGTGAGGGATTTGCTAGGCTTCTGTCCACTCCACAAAAAAGTCAGCCATGGCCTGCGACTTCATGGCATAATAAGGTTTGTAGTTGATCTCAAATGATACAAGTTTGATTGCTCATTTGGCAACCTGACTCGTGGCGTCCCTATGATAAATGATGGCTGACAAGGGGGCATGGCTAACCAAGGTGATGGGATTATCTTGGAACTAGTGTAGCAGCGAACTAGTGTAGCGGCTTCCGACTTACATGAATGCCCCGTAAGTCTGGTAGTGCGAGCAGCTGATTTGTTGGGCGACAACACCTCGCTAACATAGTATACCAAGTGCTGGACTTTTTGGTCGTGTGCTTGCTCCTCACTCTCTACCACCATGACCACGTTGATGGCCTGAGTGGTAGGTGATATGTATAAAAGCATTGGCCCAGCTTCCCGTGGCGCAGCTAGAAGTGAGTTCCTTTGAAGCAATCATTTGAGATCATCTAGAGCAGGGTGGGACTTATGGATCTAGGTAAACTTTCTGTTTCTTTAGAAGTTGGCAAAGTGGCAGGCCCTTTTTCTCTGAGCCATGAGATGAAGTGACTTGGAGCTGACAACACCGACCAATTTCTAGACTTAGTGCAAATTCTTAGGGGCAATTTGGAGATCGCTTTGATTTTATCAGGGTTGGCCTCAATCCTGCGCTGGGAGATGATGAAACCTAAAAGCTTTCCCGAGGGGGCACCAAATACACACTTGTCTGGGTTGAGTTTAATCTAGAGCCACCGTAGGTTGGCAAAAATTTAGCAAGGTCGGTGAGCAGGTTATCCCCATTACGTGTCTTGACAGCCACATCATCAACATAGCTCAATGTTGAGATCTGACCATGGAGCCACTTCTGCATTGGGCACTGGTATGTTGCGCCCGCGCTTTAAGCCTAAAAGGCATGGTGCTATAGTAGAAGGGGTCAAAGGGAGTGATAAAGAAGATATTATCTTGATCGAACTTCTTCATTCTGATATGGTGATAACCAGAGTAGGCATCCAGGAAACATAGTTGCTCACATCCTGTCATGGAGTCGATTACTTGGGCGATGCGGGGAAAATGAAATAGATCTTTGGGCATGCCTTGTTGAGATTAGTGAAGTCGATGCACATACGCCAAGTTAGGCTTTCTTTCAGATTATAATTGTGTTCACTAGCCATTAGGGGTGATAGACCAACTTGATGAAGCCAGCAGCTAGGAGCAGGGCTATTTCTTCTCTGACTGCTCCGTGTTTTTCAGGCACAAATCGACATAGGGATTGTTTCACTAGTCGAGCACCTTTTATGACGTCAAGGCTATACTCGGTGATGTTAGCCGAGACACCCAACATGTTAGCGTATATTGATGTTGTTGCCGCCGTCCACCGGGACTTTTGGTAAAAGGTAGCCCCCGACGATGGGGTCGAGCACCAGGGTGAAATTTCCTGCATGAGGAATGTAGTCCGGGTGATCGGACTTGTTAAAGAAGATTGTGGTTCCACGGACTATCATACTCACCCCGTGAACGTGGGGGGGTTGTGGGTTGATGACGATCCCACTGCCTTGTCTGACTGGGAGGACGGAGCGAGCGACCGAGCTAGAGTGCTGGTTCTGGGAAAGGTGCGGGAGCCATCTTTTGTTCCTAGCATAATACCGAGGCCTGGGGACCGGCGCCGCTGAGTTAGTTGATGATGGATTATAGGTCCCCGAAGGGGAGATCCTGGCCCATGGGGGAAGCGAGCCGGTGTCGGGCAGTCCCATCGCGTCGGCGATGAAGTTCAAGGAGCCAAAGGTGAACTTTTGGTCCAATGTATATAGTTAGATTGAGCTAGAGATCCGATTTGGGATGGATCTTCGGTCGGCACAGCCCGTGCCTGGCGTGCCAACTGTCGGTACGAAAAACTGGAAGTAGTCCTAATATGGCGGTGCACGTGACCGGAAGTGCCAAAAGGGATTGCACACAAAGCATTTACACATGTTCGGGCTCTCATCATGGAGGTAATATCCTATCCTGCTTGGATTTAATTGATGTATGGGTCGCCTCGTATGATGGGGTACAATGGAGTTGCTATAGATTCTATCGAGACTAGGGTTGAAAACTTAAGGTGCCTTAAGCTAGCCCTGGGCCTCGCCTTATAAAAGGGGGACGAAGCCTAGGGTTACACGGTTTCCTTACCGACCTAGAGTCTAACTTGGACCGAGAGTCCCTGACTTGCCCGGCAAGCCAAGAGTCTTCTGGAAGGAGGGACACCCGTGGGGTGAGGGGCTTGCGTCATGTTGGGGCAGATTCTATAGGACAGTGATAAAATTCGTGGTGTTGTATGATATTGAATGTTGGCTAATTAAAAGCCAACATGTCAAACGGTTAGATGTAGTAGAGATGTGCATGTTTAGATGGACGATATATGGCCACACAAGAAAGGACCGGGTCCGGAATGCTTATAGACATGATAGAGTTGGGGAAGCACCAGTTAAAGAGAAGCTTGTCCAACATAGTTTGATATGGTTTGGCCACATACAACAACGAAATCCTCTAGAAGCATGGGTGCATAGCGAAGGACAAAGTGTGTTGATAATATCAAGAGAGACCGGGGTAGACCAAACTTGACATGAGAGGAGTTTGTAAGGAGAGACCTGAAGGACATGAATATCAGAAGAAAAAAAACTAACCATGTGGGTATGTGACTAGGTTACGAGATCTTACGCATTTCAATTCTAGCCTACCCCAACTTCTTTGGGACTCTACAACATCACTCTAGGCAACTCCAACTTGTTTGGGACTAAAAAAATTGTTGTTATTCTTTGTGTATTCAACCCTACGTACAAGTCAACTAGGTTACATAGGAAAGAAAATCATATTATTCAATTATTCAAAATTCCTACGAAAATCCTTGGCATCAAAGAGGCTCTAAAACTCTTTCCTCTAGGATTCGCCTCTCCTCTGTCTGCCACTCCATCGACCGATGGATTCGCCTCTCCTCTGTCTGCCACTCCATCGACCGATGACGGGAGAGGAATCCTAGTGCCTCCGCTTCAGCTAATAGTTTAGGTTAGTGATTTTTTAGTCCGGTAGGTGCGGCGCTCGGGTGAATGTCGACGCTTCTTCTTGGAGATTGTCTTCGGGGCGCTTCTTCTTGGAGATTGTCTTCGGGGCTTCAATCATCCTTGAGTTTGTCCATCTAGACGTAGTAGACGGAGCTTCGGGTAGACTCATGTCGTCTCCTTGGGACGATGAGGTTAGGATTTCTCGTCGTCTAGCGAAATTTGGTGTCTGATGCAGTGACGAATGCGGCTCCAAAGCGCTAGTCCTCAGGGACACGTCACGCACGTGCATAAAGGCTTCTCGACTGTCAACAATAAAATCTAAGCCGGCTCCAAGCGTCTCATTCTAGTAGCAATAGTGATCGTTCGGTGATCTATGTGCCTCAATGTAATTTTTATTATGTTTGTTGCTTGAGATGTTTTATACTTCTAGAGAACTTTTAGAACAGAGCTGGATCCTTTTCCAAAAAAGAGGAGGCTCTGAAATATTGAATGACAAGCTTCACGCTTCCACTGGATTTAAAAATTATCTGCAAAGTCTGCAATCAAAAAGTGCCGGCTACCTTTTATTAGATCATGACTGCTTCGTTTTCCTTGTGTATGCACACAGACCTTATCATAATTCCTCCTAAACACGTCAAGTTTGGTCTACCCGACCTCTTATTTTTGAAGTTTGGTCTAGCCGACCTCTCTTATTTGGCTGAACCAACTCGACAATGTCAGTACAATCCATGGATAAATCACACAAAACGTGTGTTTAGTGCAAAACGAGAGTGCACCAATATCATTTATGCACTTGGCTACAAAGCTGTCTTGAGTACTGAGGAGTTTCAGAACTTACTACGTATATTCCTAGCACGAAGACTCCGCGCCAGGACAAATTGTTTCCGAAAGTACATCCTACCGGCACTAGCATGGCCCAACTGCTGTTCAGGTAGCCAGTTACTCTAGAGGTCAGATCCAAGAAGACCCAAACATGCGCTCAGGATATCAGAGTACCTAAGCACGATAGCAAAAACCACACAAGCACGAGTCCCTGATTCCTACATTCCACTCTTTAGAAGCATGTGTCAAGAACTTTACTACACGTGGCGATGTTAGGCAAGACTTCAGTTGCTAACGGGCGAGAAAACTGTATGACGGCATGTCCTCAATTTGCTGAATATCTTCAAGTAATAGCTCTCTCTCAAGCTGGCGGCGTGTGGATTTAATAACAGTCTGCAGTGAGAGTATACCAATTTGGTCAGAAAAGAAGGGACTCTGTACGAAGAATGTGACAAGGAGAATGCATACTGAAGAAAGGCATACATTGAAATCCATATATGTGGCGTGCATTTCAAGCCATTTCCGATCCATCAGCTTAAAGGTTATGCAGTAAAGAATATCAAAAGCTCGATCGTTTTCTGCAGAAAAGAACAATGGTTAGATGTTAGTAGCTAGGGGTACACTTACAGTTACAGTAGGAGCAGGCCGCCCGTAATAAGATGGTGCGTTATTTATTACACCTATGATGTCATCCAATATTAAGGATATTAATTTCCATGCTATGGAATTAAATTAAATTTATTTATGGCCAAGTCTTCAACTGCCCTTATAATCGCTGTGCATTGAAGCATGGAGAACAGTCAAAGTTAGGCCATTCAACTGAGCCCACAAGATCAGCTGTAAGGATATTGCCTTGTTAACAAGCACTGAACCTTTAATCAGTCATTAATTACCTACAATTGATGTAGATTACCGCATAAAACTACTGTACTGTACAATTATTCTGGGACAAAAGGTCCATATAGTAGCCATGTAAGATTTCAATTTTGCACAAATGTTACAGTAGACTGTACCTATAAGTAGATTTAGGAACACTGCTCCAATCAAAGACCTTGGCTTAGCTGCAGAAGAAATCAGTATTAGTCACTGTGCCATTGTTGATATTTGCAACAGCAAAACCAGTCTCACAGTTTAGAAAATTTGCCCAAGGGGAAGGTTACATAGAAGTAAATACATCAACTAATCAAGAAGCACAGAAAAGTTTAATGAACAAACCTGCTTGAAGATCAAGCATCTGAATGAGCATAAATGTAATATTTACTCCAGCTACAGCAAATGGATATTCCCATAATGCTCTGTCACCATTTTGCTTACAAAGGAGCTCCTCGAAGGATTTCTGCACAGAAAGTGCCTCATTGAGATGAATGAAAGGTCAAACATACAAAAATATAAACATTACCTATCTTAATAGTTCGATAATAAATATTATACATTGCAGTTATTAGCAAAGGATCATTAGCTGTTCAATTTTCGAAGGAGACAAGGTTCCATTGCTAGCTGAATAGATTTGTATAACTGTATATCGCATGAGTCCTTAGATTCTTCCCTGCTCTAGCTAAAAGAAAATCATTGAAACCTAGCAATTGGAGAGAAACAGCGATGAATCTGAACCAGCATTTACGTAAAGAGATTTGTACTCACTGGATAGTTCTTAGCGAAGTAAAGTAAATTCTCCAAAGAGATAAAGCCACCACCCCTGTAATTCCAGCACAATATATGATTCCGGATCCAAAATTTAACTAATAAATTGTTTATTTCGTAAAGGGCATGTGCGGGAATGAAGGAACGGAACAATACCTGAAATCTGTGGATGGATCTTTCCCTTGCCATCCCATCTCCTTCCATTGATCTGATACTAGTCCTAGAAGTTCAGTCCCAGGAAAAGAAGCATGCCAAAGGGCTTTGAGTGCTTCCTAATGAACAAAAGGTGTGATGAATGGGTTATCAAATGTAGCATTTGAAATGTATGTTCAGGTTTGCTAGATCAATATGAACTATTAATAGTAACAGAGAACAAATTATAAGCAAGGATTTGTGCTGGTGCGCTGCAGGATCATTTTTGGTCAATTTACTCATGCCAGAAATCACTTCCCCTACTTTGAACAATCTACGGGCACAGTAGTCTAACTAAACTGATTTACTGAGTTACACACATTCAGTAAATCCTGATACCCTGGGAACATCATATTACTCTGTTCTATAAAAGCAAACATGAGAGCACAGCCATTTTGTTAGGTACCACACTATACAATGTCAGACAACACTGGCCAGCCTTATAATCAGAGAACAAAGCTTGTCATGAGATTTTAACAGGAATACCCTGTGTTCATCTTACAATAGAGCAATATGGGGTGTCTGAAATACAGAAATAGCACACTACAACCGACAATCAAACACATTGGTGGAGACACCATCCACGGATCATACCTGATGTTCTCTATTTTGACTATCATAAGGCACCTCAATCCGGTTCTGTAATCTTTGTAGGCACTCTTCCTGCAATACAAAATCCATTACTGTCATAGGAAGCTTCTAAGTATTTTTTTCTTTAATGGTAGCTTCTAAGTTCAAAGTCCTAAAGACTACCACATGTGACATGCCAATTCCGGAGAGCAGTATTTGTTGGACCATTGTATACATCCTGTCGTAATCTAAGCACAAATACAATGAAACACGACGGTTGCACCCGCTGCGATTCCAGCTATCCTTTGCATTCATGTTCGAAAAGCAATCGCGTGATTACTACCTCAACAAATACCGAGCACCGTTCACCTGAATGGGGGTCAGATCGAAGGAAATGCGCGTGTCGCTGTCCCTCCTCTGCACGCAGACGCAGGAGAATCCCCTCCCGATCCACGCCGTCGACCCGGACACGACATCCGCTGTAAAAGGAAAAAAAACGCCCATGGACGTTCGTCAGCCTCTTTCCTGAACAAGCTAAGAGGGATCGGAGCGGCCTCACGCACGCACGCACCCACGTGCCCCACGTACCCGGCGATGGGTGGTGGTGGCCGGAGAGCCGGCGCACGGCGAGGAAGGAGCCGCCATTCTGCTCCATGCGGCGCTGCCCTCCCCCGTCCCCCTCCCTCCTCCCTCTTCCTCCTCCTGCGGTGCCCGCCTGCCTACGCGCCGCGATCAGCGAGGGATCCCCATGGCAGACTCGGGCCGCGGCTTGATCCTGGCGGGCGGGCGGGAGATCCCACGGGCGGATCACGGGGGGGAAAGTGGGGGGCGTGGCCGGGTGGGAGCGGGGCTGCACGACGACACGAGGGCTCGGCGCCGCGGCGGCCTCTTCTCTCCTCCTCTTATCTCCCGTCGCGTTGGCGTTGGCAGCTTTGGCGCTTCTGGATGGCTGGGCGGATGCCGACGGGGGTGGCGGCCTGCCCCTGCCTCGCCTTGTCCGCTGGGGATGGATGGATAGTTGCGCTCGTGTCCCGTTGCTATCCGTTTTTAGCCAGATCTGACCACCCGTTAACCCCCTGCAATTAGCCCATGATTCCCGCTACCAAAATTAATTTCCTCGTGTGTTTTTTCTTTTGACAAACAACCCACATGCCCACAGGAAGAGAAAAACAGAGCGCTAACCGCTATCACAAAACACCCCAAATTTCTGCTACATTTTCGCTCCATCCATTGGCCGTATGTCTGCAGAAAATTGAAATCAAATTAGCTTGCTCATTTATTTATTTATTTGGAGTCGAGCTTGCTGATTTTTTTTAAAAAGAAATGAACAGCTGGAGCGCCATGTCTTCAGAGGGAAACCAAAAGCTAGCTACCAAAAATTATCCTCGAAAAACAAGCTACTCTCTAGATACATCTTCTATTATCCATTTTAATGACAAGTATTTCCAGACAAAGGGAATACAAGTTAGCAAAAGTAACGGGGGAAAAGCTAAACTACTTGCAAAGGTAACGGCAAGAAATTAAAAGGTGGTCATCGATCATCCCGTGGCCGAGAACGCTTACCTTGCGCTTGAAGCTTGCTTTAGGCGGCGAGCATAACCAGTTTAGAATGGGGTAGAGCGCACGTAAAGCGTTAGCGCACATCAACACGATAATTCCCTCCTACTGTGTAAACTTTGAACATCTAGCTTGTACTGCCAAACAGCCTGTTCATGGAGTACTTCGACCGTGCCGTGCTCCTTTTTAGCATGTGTTCTTTGCTGCAAGCACTAGATTCCCCATTAGTGATATTCGGCGAAATAAAGCAATGCGAATGGTACTCCTTTGTTATAGTCCACCTTTCTAGCATCAATCTTTAATCACGAAACCATATGCATCTCTTCTTTATCAAATTGATCGACGGTTTCAAATTTTATACGGAAAAGTAGCAATGTTCTTCATCGTCTCTCTCAAGGTTTAAGTACCTTGGTTGCATCTTCCAAAGCTGGGCCTCCTACATCTGCTCCACCAGTCATGACCATGGTCCAGGTCCACCCCTGTTCTCCAGCGATCAAGCTAAGCAAACATTATATCGACAGTCTGAAGTAAATCAGAAAAAAGAAGTCAGATGTGATCAGAGGGGTTACCTTGCACATGGTAGTGCCTGATGGCTAACATTTTTGTATACGGTTATACCTTTATCTGTCATCACAGTAGTTCAGGCTATTTTATACTCACAAACACTGACCATGGTCATAAATCTTGTCCCCCAAGAAGCCAAGATCTAGATAAAGTACAATGTGGAGCAAGTGGCCTAAATTAACCATTCTAAATTGAACTATTCTATGCATAAAATATGGCCATGCACATGGCAAGCAAATGCCTAGGTCGCCTTCCTGGGCTCTCTTTCAGCCCATTTTTCCTTCTGATGAAACCGAAGCCTGCGCATTCAACAGAGGCAAAAGGTTTTACAACTGATCTATGATGGAGTACATCAACTGGAGCACTATTTTATTGGAACTCACACATCCATAGACATTATTGCTCCTATACTAATATCCAGAAACAGATGTTACTACAAACAGAAAGCTTAAAGTGGCGTAGTGATTTCTTTGAACTATGGTGGGAGTGGTTGATTCCACCTGCGCTTGATTTCAGTTTTTGTCCGAACCTCCCTGAGCTTCCCATCGGTTCCATAATCTCTCTCCATCACCAGATTAATCCCTTCCTCCGAGTACCAACTAACTCCGATGCAGAGTATACCGTCTTTATCTACGTCAACATAGGCGGTGACGCCTCCAGGCAACCAAAGTATAGTCACGTCTTGCATATCGAGCATCTCCTCCTCCCCGAAGAAAACAGAGCTCTCTGGCAAGCTTCTCTTCTTCATGGTCTCCATGCACAAGTATACAAAGGCGGCTCCACCCTCTATTTCTTTCACTTTCTCGCTGAAAATTGGTGTTGCACTGACTTCATATACTTTCCAGGGGCCTGTCAGTTCTGATGGTTTTGTCCGCTTTCTTTGAGAGAAAGGACTGACGTCAACAGGGGTATTACTGCAAAAAGAAAACATGCTATTCAGGAAGACCAAGCATAATTAGTTCATTAATCTACAAAAAGGCTGATGGTTCTTGTGCGTGAAAGAATAGCTGCTGAGACATGAAAGTTATGTTGCCAAACTATAGGAGGCCGATATATAAGACAGTTCAGATCATGAGGAAAAAGCATGCTCAAGCTGTAGATGAGAATGTCTTCAATGCTGTGAAAGTAGAAAGCATCTTCAAAGGATGAAATCAAGCAGCAGTAAACCAAGTTTTCAATTAGCCTTGTTTTAATTCGTCGCAAACAAACTACAGTCTGTGTTATGATATTCTGTGTCCTTTCTAGATTGGTGGCACCAATCTGACACTATTAGTAAACCAATTCATCATTGTTCAATCTGTACAGTTTCCTCCTGAGTCATGATTGCTGAATAGCAATAAAGATATATGTCATGAGCAGAAAAACAGATAAACTTGTAGTACGGGGCAACAGGAATCATACTCTTCAACATGGATATTTGCTGGGCTAGCCCATTTTTCTTCATACACAGCAACCCTTACAGTTTGTATATTCGCTCCTCCTTCACTGAATTCAATGGTATGCACAATACGCAGTCTTTTGTGGCATCCTTTGACCAAACTCTAAAACAAAGCTCGATGTCATTGTCAGTTATGGATTGACAAATCCAAACCCACAGACAACACAAAGTGTCGAAAGGAGAAAGTTAAAGGCAGTTACACATGAAATGTATTATATTTATACATATACATGATCCTCAATAATTCATTCCCATAACAGTTGGAGCAGACTCTCCAGCAAAAGGCCAACATGATAATCATATTCTTGAACACAAACTAGTTGATTAGTAGCTACCTCTGCAATATGATTCCATAATACTAGCTGGCACAGATTGTTGTTACAAAACAAAGAAAGAGGAGGAGTCCCTAGCACATCATCAAAAGCATGTATACCAGCATCAATGTTGAGTTTGCTGTTTAAGCGTCTGTATGATTCATAAGAGCAATTCACATGTCTATGCAATAGTTATCACATGAGTCTAGTTTTGTTCCTCTTGTAAAAAGCAAAACAAAAAACAGATCTCAAAGGAAAGCATCAGGCAAAAGACTAATTCTCAGTCAACATTGCAGTATTTTACTGAACAGAAATTCAGTTTTTGGGGCAGATAGTAAAGTTCAGTAGAGAAAACATACTTGCTCAAACTGATACGTTGGTGAAAGGAAGTATTTAGATTCATCATATTCACCGATTTCGATATCGAGTGGACCTCTAGAGTATGATCCATCCTGAAAACGAAAAATGCAGTGGCCAGAGGAATAAGTCGATAATTCGACAAAACAGGAAATGTGTAACATTACTGAATTTAATTAGGGGAGATGATAACCCAGTCTTACAGCGAACAAATGTGATTGAACAGTAATGGATATACTTAATGTCAACAATATATTTAACTTACATGGGGAGGAACGAAAGGTCAGGAGCTGCATGGCTAGTTTGACATGGGGGAAACGTATTTTCTGAGCTAGATTATCTGCCTTATAGTTGTAGGGTAAGGCTAAGGAGATAACTCTACAGATTGTCTGGAAGCTCCTAGGATCTGTTTCAGTTTTTCTTGCGTGGCTCGTTTGTGAAAAGAAAGTTTGCTTGAATACAAACTAGCTGTTCAAGTTAAACTCGTCTTTAGAAAAGGACAGAGCTTAAGCTATGCAAACTATATCCAAAAAAGACCACCATGGTTCATGATTTTCCACAGACTCTGAAAAGTGAGCAGGCACTATGAGCATCTTAATAAGGTGCTGCTACTGAAGCAAACCTGCTGAGAGGTTCAAGGTTTAACATCACAACTAACTGCCTTTTCTAAAACACCATCTAAGCGTTCTATTTTCAGCATCAGGAAATAGGCTGTGGTTATAACTTCTAGATTACAACAGTAAAGAGGAATGCAATCATATTTTTGGTTCAGTTAGTTATGGCTAAATAAAATATACAGTGTAAGTAAGGTCAATCATCTATTGCAACTTTCAAGAGCTGAACAAGAAAAGATGTTTCAAAAAGCATTGGGAGTATTTGAAAAGGGCAGAAAAAATGGGTGAAGAGAAAAGAATCTTACCTCAAAAAATACAATCCCTGGTTCTTCAATCATAACATCTTCATCGAGTACATCGCTCTTTTTAAGATCAAAATATTCATGTGCAGGTAAATCAACAGTCCCACTTGAGCTACCATGATTCCATTCATCATCGCTGGCACTCTGCTTCTCAGCTTCCCCGTGAGGATTGAGTTGCACCCAATTTGTCTTCCTTCGGATCTCGGTTCCATGACCACTATCATACGACTTCTCAATGAGAGAAAGGGTGTAGCAATCATAAAGATACTCCTGTTTGCTTCCTAGTCCAACAGGTTCCATCTCTGCTGTGATTGGTGAGAACACAGCTCCGACACCCTTCCATACGCCACTTAAGCTACTCGCAAATGTATCCCAGGAAGGCCTTAATACAGATTCCTAATAAGATAAAAGAAGACAATACTCAATATACCAGAAATTACATCAACGGGATAGTATTTACTGGCCTGGTAACTGCTGTTTGATTGCAAGTATGCTTCATTACAGTTCAGTCCGTAGTTCCCCACTATCTGAACTTCTGAAGCTAGCCCATTGCAAGTGAGTAGTGAAATGCTTTGCGAAGTGCACACTGCAGTGGACTACAGACTACTTGTCGTTGGTTAAATGGATAAACTGAACTTATACTCCTCATCAAATCGCAAAATTGATTCGCTGGCCAAAGTTCTAGACACGCGTGCCCATGGCACAAAAACAGTCCAGTGTACCTGGGTCTGGAGCACGGTCTCGACCTCCACCAGCATGGCACCGGAGACCAGAACCCTCGAGCCCGCGTCATTCTCCTTCCTCCTCCTCGGCGGCGGGGGCGGCCTGCTGCGGCCGGCCGGGCGCCTCCGCCCGCGGTGACTCTTTTGGGACCGAGACTTCTGCTCGGCGGCGCGTTCGTTGTCTACGCTCCAGACGTTCTCCTTCCCCCTGGACGACGCCCTCCCGCCCCGGGCGGCGCACCGGACGGTAACCCTGGTAGAGGTGGAGGGGCGCTGGCAGTGGGCGCTGGCGCCCAGGACGGCGGGGCTGCCCCCGCACGCGCCCAGGCACGGCGGCTGCATGCTCTCGATCGGTGAGCGGCTGCTCGGCGAGTGTGCAGCCGGCGGTGGCGGAGGCGGATGGTTTGGACTTCGCGGATAGTGCCTCGGAGACCGTCGTTACGATGACACGCGGGCCCCGCGGCTACAAAGAGGAGGGAGACCTATCTCCCGGGGAACACGCCTCTCCAACTTGCAAGCGTACTTCCGGGATACGCTTTTGGTGATGGAACTTGATACGCTTTTCTTAACGAAAGCAACTTTTCGTAAACGCCTTCCTAATAATCTGTTAATGCGAGAAAACTGTGGCGAAAGTGTGACTACAGTAGTGTGGCACTGATGCATTAGGGCCAGTAATTAAAAAGAAGACGTGGCTAGCGGCGCCCGAGCGCCCGCTGATGGGAAGGAGGGCTCTTCCAAATATGAAAGGAGCAGCCGACGCGTCTGATGTGATCCACAAAAAAAAAAGAATCTTGTCCGCACATTCATTTATTTGGGTGTTCAAAAAATTTAAAAAACTGTAACTTTTGATTGAAGCGTCCAAATTCAGTTTCGTTTTCACATCCGGGTTTCTCGCGACGAGTTCTTCAAAACTAGCTCTCATATTGATAGGTTTCGTCGAACTTTTTTTCGAGGCAACTTTGGGTCCGATGGAGGCAACTTTAGTGCTATAGGAAGGCAACTTCATTTTTTTCCTAGTAGGACTACCTATTAGGTTGGTTAGTGTAAAAAAATGAGAAAATCACACAAAATATGAGGCATCTTTAGTGCTACATATAAGCAACTTCATTGCACTACGTGTATCAATGAAGTTTGCTAACATTATCACAACTTGGCTACCATAGCTGCTCAGTTGCCTACCCTGGATGTTTAGTTGGCTATCATTGATGTCCAGTTGCTTACAATACTATGAAATTGGCCTACCATTGATGTCTAGTTATCTGCTATTGGTAATTAGTTACCTACCACTGCTGCTCAGTTGTCTAACTTTGTAATTAGTTCACTACAATATTATGAAGTTGCTTATCATTGCTTTTTTCTAAGTTGCTTAGAAACACTATGAAGTTGCCTATCAGAGATGCTCAGTTGACTGTCATTAATATTTCAGTTGCCTAAAATATATTAAAAAGTTGCCTGTCAATGTTGCTAAGTTGCCTATATACAAAACTAAGTTGTTTATCATAACGAACAGGTATTCTATGCAACATAGGATAAGATTAGACTACTCACTAATCATGATAGGCAACTTAGGACAGGCTACCTCAGAAAGTAAGTTTCCTATAGCACTATCAATATGGAGATGGAACTAGTTATGATAGAATACTTGCTGGTTGTGGTAGAAAACTTCGAGATTGTTATGCACTCGAGCGGTACACAAAAAAAGTTAGCAACTTTTGGGGTGTATTTATACAACAACAGTGCACTCACCAAACAACTCATGTGTACTCTGAGTTGGTATCTAGAAAAAAGCAACCACATGTGAAAAAGTCTAAGTTCACCATTGATGGGGCTATTGGAGGCAAACAAGAACAATAACTTTAAGATTGTTATGCACTCGAGTATCACACAAAAAAAGTTAGCAACTTTCAGGGTGTTTTTGTGCAACTCTAGTGTATTCAACAAGCAACTCATGTGTGTTTTCCATTATTATATCCAGAGATTCAAATTGTTTTTGCTGGCAACTCGTGCCAAAATTATGAACAACTTGTGTAATTTTGTGGGCGATTGTCTAATCCGTCCTCTATGAAATTCTCATCGCCATGTATACAACTTCTCATCTATCCCCACTTTCTCAACTAGCCAACACCCGCGAACTGGCTAGCCAACACACACACGCTAAAGGTTGAATGCAAAATATGCATAATATATGTTGAACGCAAGTTGCTTCTTTAGTATTGAAGGTTGCCTCCATGTAATTTTAAAATTGCCTACGAATGATGCTCAGTTGCCTACATACGATGAAAATTTGCCCCACATGGTTTTTATGTTGTCTATGATATACTTGATAGGTAAATTCACTAGTACACATGATGCAAGAAAGTTGCTTCTATTTAGTACTAAAATTGCCTCGACTGGAACCAAAGTTGCTTTTAAAAAAAATTCATCGAAACATGTACATATGGGATCTAGTTCTGAAGATCTCGTCGCAAGACACCGAATGATGAAAACGGATTTTCATTTTGACACTCGGTTCAAAAGTTTTAGCTTTAAAAAAAATTAAGACGAAATAAAGTGGGATGACATCAGCACATGCATGCAGATAATCCTTAGTGACCATGCACCACCTGACAACACCATATACATAGCGAGGAGGAAGGAGGCCGTTTTCTTAGCAGTTTTGTCGCGTAGTAGGTGGGCAAACATGGGACAGCTGGCGTGTGCGCTCGCAACGTCCATCCGGCGCAGCTGGGCGATTAAGAATTCAGGTTAAAAAAATCGCTGCTGCCCTAGTATTTGAATTTACAAACTTTAATACATGACGCCTTTTATAGAAAAAAATTATATGCATGACTACCTTTTTGGGATATTTTTTATGAGTCGATTACACTAGTGGTGCCACAATTTGGCGCAGACAGTCATTTTGATCTAGAAGTTGTGGCGTACATTGAAGTGCTGTAAAAACGTGACTTAGGCGTGCAAATAGAGTGTTCATCTCGTTTGTATATGAAATCCGTGTTGGCTAGGCGCGTGGAACCCGCTGTCAGTGATTGGACCAAGGAGAAGGGGTGTGTGGTCTGATTTTTTTCCAAAAAAGAAAACCTTGGAATATTATTTTTTTACAAAAAGACCATGTTGACGTGGCATTCTTCAACTCGGTGACCAGCGGGTCCCGCCTGTCAAAATATAACAGCAAAATGGTCAGCGCCCAGGTTCCGAACCCGCAACCACCTGCTACAAATGATGGGGTCTAACGATTACGCCATATATTTTCCACTACCTAATAGGGATAAGTGTTTTTAGGTAAACGGTTAGGCTTTATTAATCAATCGATATGTCTGCAGGTATTAATTAGGATCATGTGGTTGCCCCAACCAAATGTGGCGGACTTGATCCAAATATAAGAGCATGCCTAGCTAGTTTATGTGGCTCAAAATTTGAGCTCCTAGATTCAAACTTAAACATACAGGAATTGAAGAGAGATTTCCACTCCTAGATCTCCTTGACTACTCTGCCATAGTTCCCACCCGAGCCTTCTTTGATATGCTTGACAACTGCTTCACAATCCGACTCGATCACCAGATTTTGGAGCCCAAGATCTTCAGCCAAAGACAGTCCCTCTCGACATGCAATAGCCTCAAGGCTAGCTAGATCCGTAAGACCTCGTATGACGAATGCTGAAGAACCCAAGTATGTGCCCGAGCTGTCTCTGCACACCGCAGTCGCTGTCCCAGCACCACGCGAGATGGCAGCGTCAACATTGATCTTCAAATGACCCTGGAGGCCTGGACAGCCAGGATCCATCTTCTCGGTGTTGCTCTTGTCGTGTTACCTAGGCGGTTCCCACTCGTGGGATTAACCTCCCCTGGTTCTGCAATGAAATGAGTAATGAACATATACGTGGACAGAGGGCTTTGGTCAATTCCTTCGTGATGTTTATGCCGCGCCCACCATATAGCCCAGATCGTGACTGTCATCTTGGTAAATTTCTCATGCGAGAGCTTGTCAAGTAAAGTAAACAACCAACTCCTCGCGTTTTGTTCCTCGGTTTCCATCAACTCTTCAATCAGCTCCCTGTCAACCAGTGACCACACACATCGGGCTGTTGTGCATTTCAAAAGGCTATGCCTCCAAGAGTTCGGCATGCCACATATTGCACAAGTGCAACTTTTTTTTGAGACAATGATAGGGATAACTAACAATACTATATGTATTAATCAGAACACAGGTGGAGCTTAAATGGGCAGCATATATTGCAGCCATTTTGCACAAACAATTTTTTGACAGATATTTGTAAAACATAAGTAATAAAACTTATATTCAAATATTTATGCGTTATAAATATAAGTATATACAATAGTGTATTATAATAAAAACATTTAATTAATACGGATAATTGTGTGTTATAAATTTCAGTAATACAAACATGTTAATAACTATATAACTAACATGATGATATTAAAAAGTTCTCATCCATATTAATTTAAATTTCAATAATAGAAATGATTAAATATTCAAATCAAAATTTTTAATGTTAGAATATGAATATGTTTAATTATACAAACATTGAACTATACAAATGTGCGTATAATTAATGTTTGTATAATTAGAATAATATTTTTAGTTGTTGTTTATAAAATATTTGCATTATTCAAAATTATAATTTTTTTATAATTCATCATGTTACTTATATAATTATTAAAATGGTTTTCCTATTGAAATTTATAACACACAAATATCCGTATTAACTAATTATTTACTAATCATAGTTTGTTTGTATAATATTTATAACACATAGATATTTGAACATAAGTTTTATTATTTGCGTCTTACAAATATCTTTTAAAAAATTGTTCGTGCAAAATGGGCGACAATATTTGTAGCCCATTTAAGCTCCACCTGCGTGAGATATAGTATTGTTATCCACGTTAGTCAGGCGGAAATGTAGGAGGGGTAGCCCTAAAAAAATGTAGGAGGAGCGGTTTGATCCGCATGTATTGTGTCTGGTGGTTTCATGTTCGAAACTTGGTCTCCTCCATTTTGCTGTTATATTTTGATGGCAAGCGGGACCCGCTTGTCACTGAGGTGAAGAATGCCACATCCACGTGGACTTTTTTCTAAAAAAAATCAGAGGTTTTCTTTCTGAAAATCAGGCCACACGCTTTTTCTCCTCGGTCTAGTCACTGACAGCAGGGTCCACACACCTAGTCAGTGCAGATTCCGTATATGAACAAGATAAGCACTGTATTTGCACGTCCGAGCCAAGTTTTTGCATCATTTGTACGTCACAACTTCTAACACCATCAGTGTAATCGACTCATTTTTTATCGAGATAAATACATTAGGAGTCTTAGAACTTGTGCGCGACGGTTCATTTGGTGCACAAACTTGTAAAATACGTGTTTCTGGTTCATGAACTTGCATGAAGGTGCAAATACGGTCACATTTTACGTGTGCGAACGTAATCTACTGCCTACTAGGTAGGTCATCATGGCAAGGGCCCGCTGTCAGCCTATGTAATAGTTCTTGCATGATAGATTTGCAGAAAAGCCCATGCCTTTTTATTCATACATTGGGCCACTCAAATAAAATAAATAAAACAAGGGCTGAGGTGGGGTTCAAACCATAACCTGCAGCTCAACATATCGTGTGTACTGCCAGCAGACTGACAAACAAATACACATTTATATTGCACGACTATAATATATATTTTATCAACAGGGACTGAAATATTAAAGAAGAAATCAAACCCGAAAAACAGAATCCCCACAATTCGAACCTGTGAAATTGTGGTCGCCCATAACTAAGCTAACCACCAGGCTACAATGGCACAGGATGTTATAATGATATAAACACTGTTTATGTTGTTATGTCTTTTGTTCAATGTAAGAAATAAAAAAAACTTAGATTCTAGTGAGACCTTCCAAAAATGTCCATGTGTTATAAAAAAGGTACATTAAATCTTAGATAATATTTCAACATTGTAAAATATATATTTGTTTAATTAAAAACATATGTTGCATTTAAAATGTTCATGCATTTCACAAAATGTTCATGACATTTAATTTTTTAATAAAATGTAAAAAATGTTCACTAGTTGAAAAATAATTTGTATCATTCAAAATGTTTAACATGTATTTGAAATAGGTTAAATACTTGTATTTGAAAAAATGTTAATTATATGTTTAGAAATACTAAAGAAATATATAAATGTCTTTAGATGTATACCTGAAAGAGATAATGTGTATGAATCGACATCAAAACATATAATCAAAAAAATGTTAATAATGTATTTGGAAAGTGTATAAAAATATTTCTGTTGCATAAAAAATGTAAAATATGTATGTAAAAGTATATATCAAAACATATATTTGAAAAAATATTAATTACATATTTGAAAATGCTAAACATATATAAATAATAATGTTTGTATGGTACCATCATTTGTTTTTTGCGGGGATGTACCATGCATGTAGCTAGCTATGCATATATGGCTATATAGTACTCCCTCCGTCCCCTTATATAAGACGTGGATAGAGAGAGTAGTACGTATGAGCCCGTGTGTATTTATACAATATTTAAATACTATCCAACTCAAAATATGTTTAACTATTATTTAAAATGTCGCGTACCTTTTTTTATAACGAATGAACATTTTTGTGAGGTCAGAAACACTAGAATAAGTAGTATTTCTTACATCAAACAAAAGAGATGACAAGATATAAAATGTTTAGCTCTTTGGATCATTCTTTTTTTGAGTAGCGTCCAGGACTCCACGTGGTCACAGGTTCGAACTGTAATTCTTTAATTTTTCCAGTCCGTGTTTATAGAATATAGATGGTAGTCGTACTATTCAATCATGCTGCCCACGCAAGACTATTAGGGGCAGGTCATGTGTATGAAACCCACCACCTTTTCTCTTATGTTTTTTACTTTATGTGAAGGACCCAGTACACGAGTAAATAAAATTCAAAGGTTTTCTGCAAATCTACCATATGAGAACTGTTACAGTGGACGACACCGGGCCCTAGCGATGTTGGCGTGCCATGCAGGTTATAGATACGTCCGCGTACGTAAAATGTGACCGTATTTGCATGTCCATGCAAGTTAGTGGACCAGAAACGCGTATTTTACAAATTTGTGCACCAAACTGACCGCCACACGCAAGTTCTAAGACTTCTAGCGTATTTACCTCTTTTTTATCTAACAATCTACACCATCTTAACTTAATTTTAAATAGATGTAATAACACTAGTGGTGCCTAAACTTGCCATATATGTTCACTTTGGTGTCTGAAGTTGAAAAATACGCTGAACTGGTTCTATAACTTGGCAGTATGGTTCAAATAGGGTTCAAATCACGTCTAGATATGTACGTATTGCTGACTAGACATCGCATGAAGAGTGTGCGTCTTAATGACCATCGGGTCCCACCTATCAGTGCACAACTGAAATAAACAAAAAAGTTGCAAGGCTGGATTTCGAATAGATGACCTGTGCGCCACAGAGGACATGCGCCTACCAATTGCCCCATGCACGTTTGCTGTCTTCATTGCATCACAAGTCAATACAAAGTTGGGTCATCTATTTTGAAACGGAGGGAGTATGTTTTAGATATCTGACACAATCATGGAGTTAACTGGGCTGCAGTTAGTGCACCCATTTTACACATGTTAGTTGTTTTTCTTATTGTAGAAATTGCAAAATATTCAGATAGTATATGAACTGATTATTCTTTTAGAAAATGTATTTCTAGTTCTAAAAAGAGTTCATGTGTTTTAATAAAGTATATGTATTTTTCAAAAGATATATTTTTGAATAAAAGTAAATTTTAAAATATGTGTGATAAATAAACAATGGCCTAGTATTCCCCCAGGATTTTATACATTCTTAAATTTAAATTAACAATTTTCAAACTATACATACATTTGTCTACTTAAAACATTTTAATTACATGAATCTTTAGTAATACATAAATATTTTATAAAATTACATTAACATGTTTTAAAAAATATGCATATTATTTCTAAGACGAGAAGATTCTAGCTTTATTTTTTTACTAATACAATAATTCACATAAGTTTTAGAATTACTAAAAATCAAAAAGAAACTCACATATCGAAGGGTCGCGTACAAAAGGAAAAAGAACTAATAGTTTATAACGTGATATTTTTTTTAACACAAAGATTTTGAAAATGAGATTAACATTTCGAAAATGTATAACTGATAGGTGGTACCTGATGGTCATTTAGACGCACTCTTTCCATGTCAGACTGTCTCGGCACTGCAACTGGGCCCCGTGCCACGCTGGCATTTCTAGTCAACAATACATACATATTTGGACGTGATTTGAACCGTATTTAAATTATACCGCCAAGTTATAAAACCGGTTCGACGTATTTTTCAAGTTTACGCACCAAAATGAACATTAATAACAAGTTTAGGCATCACTGGTGTTATTACCTCTTTCAAATAATTAATATGAATGTGCATGCCTACTTGCTTGCCTACGGTACTCTCTTTTCTCGAAACAAGGTTGTCTACTCTCTCCAAATTGGAATATAAGTCGGACATGGGGTTTTAGGTCCTCGAGCGAAACATGTGTTGTGTGCCATAAAAATTATATCTCTAGATTCATAGACGAATGAACTTTCTAATTATATATTCGTAGTTAAATTGACAACCTAAATTGCCGTGTCCAGTTTATATTCTCATCCAGAGGGAGTATGTGCTATCACATATGTGCTTTTACAAATAGATGATACCCACTCATTGTTGCGGAAATCAGTTGCAATATATTCTAATGGATTTTTTTGCAAATTATTTCAATGGATTTGATTCTGTAAAACCTAAGACTACATATTATCGATTGTTTTTTTATTATTGTGCAGCTGAATATTTGAATCAACAATATGTAAATAAACCTAAGACTACATATTATCGATTGTTTTTTATTATTGTGCAGTTGAATTATTTTTTATTGAATGTAAGTGACATCATATAATAGAAAGGTTTTTCCATGCATGTTTTTTTTTGAACATCAGTACAGACGCAAGCGCTCATACATACGCGCATACACTCATCCCTATGAACGCGCACACGCACACCCTACCTCTATGAGCACCTCCGAGAGACTGAGCCGGCATGTCATCTTGAAATTTACGAAGTCACCATAGGCGCCTCATCGTCGACGGGAACGTCTCCTCCCACTGAAAGCGCATCGCCGGAAATCCTGAAATAAATTTAAGAATAATGCGAGCATCAGGACTTGAACCCTAATGGGCTGGGGATACCACTGTCCCTCTAAGCATCCAACCACATGTTGGTTGAGGTGGGCCTTTCATGAGGTATCATGGGTAGTGAGATGGTAAGTATATTTGTTGAGATAAATGGGAGTAATGGGGATGACTTAGTTTTTTTATATAGGATACCTTGGACTCGATGTATGCAGAACAGTGGGTAGTAGCTTTGGAATGGGTGGTAGATGCAGTTAAACTAGTTGAGGATAACAAACAAGATGAAATGGATGATTGAGAAACAATACAAGTTCTCGATAAGGGATTCTTATTTGCATGTTCGGATCAGTGAGGTACCTCTTAGGATTGATATTTTTTGTGTGTGGTTGGTGCTTGGAAAGAGCTTTAAGAGAGAATTGATTGGGAATGGTCAATGTTACTTTTTGTGGACAGAAAGTGCTCCAGCCAAACTGGTGTGGTAGGTGGTGGTTTGTGCATTTGGTCTTACAAGACCTTGTGGTTGCACAGAGTGTCTATTTGGAGATTGGATAGATTATTTTGCATCCCCAATTGATGCTATGCAGAGGAGCAACATTACGTTGGACAATGTAGAAGACTAGAGCAGCTTGTTTCAAACAACAACACCAGCTTGTTTTAAACATTTTCAGTCCGCGCCGAGGTCCTCTTTAGAGCGGTGTGCGTGGGGTTTTTTATGTGTGCTACTCAGTGGTTGTGATGGTTTTCGCCCGGTTCTCTATAATTAACTAGGCAATATGGTTTTCGCTCAGTTTTTTTTATTAACTGAGCAACTGTTTTCTTCTTAATAAATGCAAGATTACTGCTATTTTTGAAAGAAAAAGAGTTTGTGTTGTAACCTTGATTTCGCAAAAAGAACGAAATCAAATATGAGGGAAGCACTACGGCACAATCGCGGTAGATACTCGCACGTCAACCGTGGTATCATCATGACCTAAGCAGGGCTGGACATCTCCCCGCGTGAGGAGATCAGACAGCGCCGGTGCCGCCGCGCACCACCACCGTATGTGCGAACCTTCGTGCTACATTTTTCCCAATATCAACAAGGTGGCCAGGGACGCTTACACACGAAGTCATGGCCGTGCTCCGATGATTGGCATGATTGCAAACTAGGAGTAAAAAGTTTCTCACGCCGGTGGTGTCCTCAGCCTGGGCCGTGCGTTAGAATCAGTTGTATAGGGATAGGATTCTCATTTGAATTGTAATATGTTTCTATCCATTTTTCTGTTACTTCTCCTGTAAACGACGAGATCGATCTTTCCTTCTCTCGGACGATCTCGTCTTCCTTGTAAGCCACGGCAAACCTTCAATATATACAAACACGGCCCAGACGAAGGGTTCTACGCTTACTCATTGTCTTTCATGGTAACATAGCCTCTTCCTTTAAGATCGGAACGAGATCGCATCTAGCTACCTACCGGCGACCGAGCCATGTCGACCACCACCTCCGCTGCCCCGATGTCCAGCACCACGGGAGCGCTCATCACCGCCTCGTCCTCCACCTTCGCCCCATCCTTCACCTCCAACAACTCTTTTCGGATCGCCACCCAAGAGACACCCGGGGAAATTTCCTGCTCTGGAAGGCCATCGTTTTGCCCCAGATCAAGGGCGCGCAGATGGAGCACCATCTCGACGCGACGAGTCAGGCACCGCCGGCCACCCTCACCATCACCAAGGACGGCAAGGAAGAACAAGCTGTAAACTTTGCACGCTCCCTATGGTTCACACAACAGCAACAACTCCAAGGCTACTTGATGGGCTCCCTCTCTCGCGACATCCTTGCGCAGGTCGCCACGCTCCAGACGCCGGCACAAGTATGGAGTACCATCCACGCCATGTTCGCTGCCCAGAGTCAAGCTCAAGTGATCAATACCCGCATCGAGCTGACCAACCTGCAAAAAGGTAATATGACTATGGCTGAATATCTTGGAAAGATCAAAAGCCTCACTGATGAGGTTGCCTGCACCGCCGCTGCGCTCTCTGACCCGGAGATCGTGTCCAAGATACTTGCTGGGCTGGACATGGAATATAATCCGGTTGTCTCGGCTCTGGATGCTCGAGTTGAACCCATCACCGTGCAGGAGCTCTACAACCAGCTTCTTAGCTTCGACGCCCGTCTCAGCCTCCTCCACGACACCAACATCCGGCAGTCTTCTGCCAATTCTGTCTCTCGTGGCCGCGGTCACCAGGGGCAGTGCGGTGGCGGGCGTGGGCGCGGCGCCAACCAGCAAGGCGATGGCGGCTACAGCAACTACAACAACTCCAACTCCAGCGGTGGCAGCAGCTACACCAACAAAACAGGGGGAGGCGGCTTCAACAACAACAACAGCCGCCGCCCCTCGTCCTCCCGTTCGCGCCCTCGCTGCCAACTCTGCAAGAAGGCAGGCCACGAAGTCATGGACTGCTAGCACCGCTTTGATGAAGATTTCGTCCCTGATTCGCGTCTTGTTGCGGCGGCCATGCGTGAGCAAGGAGGAGAAAGAGCTTGGTACGTCGACTCCAGCGCAACGGACCACGTCACAAGTGAACTAGAGCAACTTGCTCTCCGTGAAAAATACCTCGGCAACGACCAAATTCACACCGCAAGCGGTGGAGGTATGTACATTACACACATTGGTCAAGTTTTTATTAATTTGCCCTCTCTCAAACGTGATCTTGTCTTAAAAGATGTCCTTCATGTTCCACAAGCCGACAAAAACCTTGCATCTATGTCTCGTTTAGCCACTGATAATACTGTCTTCTTTGAAACTCACCCTCGTTACTTTTTTATAAAGGATCCGGCAACGAGGGAACTCCTCCATCACGGTAGATGCATTGGAGGTCTCTACCCCATCACATCCGGAGCACTTAGTCGCAAGCGTCGTCGAGTCTACTCTGTCATCAAGCCCTCCTTGGCAAGGTGGCATCAACGACTAGGACATCCGTCATCGATCATCGTCAAGCAAGTAGTTAATAAAGGCAATCTCTTATTGTCAGATAGCCAAGTTAGTGAGTCAATGTGCTAAGAGTCATCAACTCCCTTATCCTAAGTCAACTAGTGTGTCTCATGCTCCTTTAGAGCTTGTTTTCAGTGATGTATGGGGTCATGCCAGAGATTCTTTTGGTAGAAAGAAATATTATGTCAGTTCCATCGATGACTACAACAAGTTTACTTGGATTTATTTGCTTAAGTACAAATCTTAAGTTTTCTCTGTTTTCCAAGAGTTCCAAAAACTTGTTGAAAGACATCTTGATAGAAAAATCCTAACAGTCCAAAGTGACTGGGGGGGGGGAGTATGAGAAACTAAATTCTTTCTTTCGTAGCATAGGCATTGAGCATCATGTCTCATATCCTCATGCTCACCAACAAAACGGCTCCGCTGAGTGGAAACATCGCCACATTGTTGAAGTTGGTCTTTCTCTTCTTGCTCATGCCTCTATGCCTCTCAAGTATTGGGATGAAGCATTCATCACTACCACCTATCTCATCAATCGTCTCCCTAGTAAGGTCATTGGCAACACTACTCCATTGGAGAGATTATATCAAAAGAAACCTGACTACAACTCTCTTCGTATTTTTGGGTGCGCTTGCTATCCCAATCAACGTCCATATAACCGTCACAAACTCGAGCTTCGCTCCACCCAATGTGTCTTTCTTGGCTATAGCAATCCTCACAAAGGGTACAAGTGCTTAGGAATTACCACTGGACGAATCTATATTTCCAGAGATGTTGTTTTTGATGAAACGCTTTTCCCGTTTGCCAAACTTCATCCAAACGCGGGGGCTCTTCTTCGTGCTGAAATAGCACTCCTTCCAGATTATGAGGGTGAATTACATAAAACTGATCATGTGCAAAATTCCATGCAAAATTGTGGTTCTAATGATATATGTGTGCAGATTTGGGTCATCATTTTACGTGTTTAGATGTGGACAAAGCAGGCACACGATCTCAGGCTGATTTCCCTAGCAGTGGCGCGCGATCCGTTGCAGATTCTCGCGCCAGTCCTGCTGTCCCCATCGGTGCCTGATCCGAGGCGGAGTCGGCTTTGCATGCACCCGATCACGTGCGGGCGGAACCACCCAGCCCGGTCGCGCAGGTGGCCGACAGCCCACCAGTGGAGGATCCCACCAGTCCAGGCGCGGGCTGAAGTGCGTCGCCATGCGCGGTGGACCCAGTCAGTCCAGGCGCGGGGGGGGGGGGTGCCGTGTCGTGCCGGCCCGCGGATCGAGCCGATCGAGCCAACCGTCGACCGTGCTGACAGGGGCGCACCTGCGGCGTCAGGGGGATCCTCCTCGGATCGGGAGCCTGGATCGCCTGCGCCTCTGTCTTCCTCGGATCAAGAGCTGGGATCCTCTGCGCCAACTCACATAGAATCTTCTTCTTAGCCAGGATCTTCTACGCCCACAGCATCAGCACTTCATCAACCTTTTCACTGACACACTAGATCGCAGTCATGCATTGTCAAAGGGAAAGAGTATACTGACGGTACTATAAGGTATGACCGAGTCAAGCGTGCTTTTCTTAGCAGTTGATGACCCACAAGTATAGGGGATATATCGTAGTCCTTCCGATAAGTAAGAGTGTCGAACCCAACGAGGAGCAGAAGGAAATGATAAGCAGTTTTCAGCAAGGTATTCTCTGCAAGCACTGAAATTATCGGTAACAGATAGTTTTGTGATAAGATAATTGGTAATGAGTAGCAAGTAATAAAAGTAAATAAGGTGCAGCAAGATGGCCTAATCCTTTTTGTAGCAAAGGACAAGTGATACGTCCATTTTGCATCATGCTTTTATATCGATATTTATTGCATTATGGGTTGTTATTACACATTATGTCACAATACTTATGCCTATTCTCTCTTATTTTATAAGGTTTACATGAAGAGGGAGAATGCCGGCAGCTGGGATTCTGGGCTGGAAAAGGAGCAAATATTAGAGACCTATTTTGCACAGCTCCAAAAGTCCTGAAACTTCACGGAAGTTATTTCCAGAATATATAAAAAATACTGAGCGCAAGAAGTACCAGAGGGGGGGGGGCACCCACCAACCACAAGGGTGGGGGCGCGTCCTACCACCCTGGGCGCGCCCCTGCCTCATGGGCCCCCTGGTGGCCCTCCGATGCCCATCTTCTGCTATATGGAGTCTTTCCTCGAGGAAAAAATCATAAGCAACCTTTCGGGACGATACTCCGCCGCCACGAGGCGGAACCTTGGCGGAACCAATCTAGGGCTCCGGCGGAGCTGTTCTGCCGGGGAAACTTCCCTCCAGGAGGGGGAAATCATCACTATCGTCATCACCAACAATCCTATCATAGGTAGGGGGTCAATCTCCATCAACATCTTCACCAGCACCATCTCATCTCAAACCCTAGTTCATCTCTTGTATCCAATCTTTGTATCCAAACCTCAGATTGGTACATGTGGGTTGCTAGTAGTGTTGATTACTCCTTGTAGTTGATGCTAGTTGGTTTACTTGGTGGAAGACCATATGTTCAGATCCATTATGCATATTAATATCCCTCTGATTATGAACATGAATATGCTTTGTGAGTAGTTACGTTTGTTCCTGAGGACATGGAGAAGTCTTGCTATTAGTAGTCATGTGAATTTGGTATTCGTTCGATATTTTGATGAGATGTATGTTGTCATCCCTCTAGTGGTGTCATGTGAACGTCGACTACATGACACTTCACCATTGTTTGGGCCTAGAGGGAGGCATTGGGAAGTAATAAGTAGATGATGGGTTGCTAGAGTGACAGAAGCTTAAACCCTAGTTTATGCGTTGCTTCGTAAGGGGTTGATTTGGATCCATATGTTTCATGCTATGGTTAGGTTTACCTTAATACTTCTGTTGTAGTTGCGGATGCTTGCAATAGGGGTTAATCATAAGTGGGATGCTTGTCCAAGTAAGGACAGCACCCAAGCACCGGTCCACCCACATATCAAATTATCAAAGTACCAAACGCGAATCATATGATCGTGATGAAAACTAGCTTGACGATAATTCCCATGTGTCCTCGGGAGCGCTTTCCTTCATATAAGAGTTTGTCCAGGCTTGTCCTTTGCTACAAAAAGGATTGGGCCATCTTGCTGCACCTTATTTACTTTCATTACTTGATACTCGTTACCAATTACCTTATCACAAAACTATCTGTTACCGATAATTTCAGTGCTTGCAGAGAATACCTTGCTGAAAACCGCTTATCATTTCCTTCTGCTCCTCGTTGGGTTCGACACTCTTACTTATCGAAAGGACTACGATAGATCCCCTATAGTTGTGGGTCATCAAGACTCTTTTTGGAGCCTTTGCTGGGGAGTGAAGCGCCTTTGGTAGGTGGAATTTGGTAAGGAAAAATTTACATAGTGTGCTAAAATTTACTGTCACTTGTTACTATGGAAAGCAATCCTTTGAGGGGCTTGTTCGGAGTATCTTCACCCCGACCGGTAGAGCAAATAGTTGCTCCTCAACCTACTCGACCTACTGAAAATGAAAATGTTTACTTCAAAATTCCTTCGGGTATGATAGAGAAACTGCTAGCTAATCCTTTTGCAGGAGATGGAACATTACATCCCGACTTACACTTAATCTATGTGGATGAAGTTTGTGCATTATTTAAGCTTGCAGGTATGCCCGATGATGTTATCAAGAAGAAGGTCTTCCCTTTATCTTTGAAGGGAGATGCATTGACATGGTATAGGCTATGTGATGATATGGGATCATGGGACTACAAACGGTTGAAATTGGAATTCCATCAGAAGTTTTATCATATGCATCTTGTTCATCGTGATCGTAATTATATATATAATTTTTGGCCTCGCGAAGGAGAAAGCATCGCTCAAGCTTGGGGGAGGCTTAAGTCAATGTTATATTCATGCCCCAATCATGAGCTCTCAAGAGAAATGATTATTCAAAAAATTTATGCTCGGCTTTCTGACAACAATCGCTCCATGCTCGATACTTCTTGTACCGGTTCCTTTATGATAAAGACTATTGAATTCAAATGGAATTTATTGGAGAGAATTAAATGCAACTCTGAAGATTGGGATCTCGACGAAGGTAAGGAGTCAGGTATAACACCTAAGTTTGATCGTGTTAAATCTTTTATGGATACCGATGTTTTCCGTAAATTTAGCACTAAATTTGGACTTGACTCTGAGATAGTAGCTTCTTTCTGTGAATCCTTTGCTACTCATGTTGATCTCCCTAAGGAGAAGTAGTTCAAATATAATCCTCCCATTGAAGTAAAAGTAGTTGCACCTATTAAAGTTGAAGAAAAGACTATCACTTATAATGATCTTGTTGTTCCTACTACTTATGTTGAGAAACCACCTTTCCCTGTTAGAATAAAGAATCATGCTAAAGTTTCAACTATGGTCAACAAAAGTAATATTAAGACACCTAAACCCCCTGAGAAAATTAAAGTTGAACCTAAAATTGCTATGGTTAAAGATCTCTTGGCCGATAATATTGATGGGCATGTCATTTACTTCTGTGATGAAGCTACTAGAATCGCTAGACCTGATGCTAAAAATAAACACAGACCTGTTGTAGGCATGCCTGTTATTTCTGTTAAAATAGGAGATCATTGTTATCATGGATTATGTGATATGGGTGCTAGTGCTAGTGCAATACTTATTTCCTTATACAAAGAAATTATGCATGATATCGCACCAGCTGAGATAGAAGATATCGATGTTATCATTAAGCTTCCCAATAGAGATACTATTTCACCAGTTGGGATTGTTAGAGATGTTGAAGTCTTGTGTGGGAAGGTTAAATATCCTGCTGATTTTCTTGTTCTTGGTTCCCCACAAGATAGCTTTTGTCCCATTATATTTGGTAGACCCTTCTTGAATACTGTCAATGCTACGATAGACTACAATAAGGATATTATTTCTGTTGGTTTAGGGGATATGTCTCATGAGTTTAATTTTGCTAAATTTCATAGACAACCCCATGATAAAGAATTGCCTAGTAAAGATGAAATTATTGGTCTTGCTTCTATTGTCGTGCCTCCTACTGATCCATTAGAACAATATTTGCTAGACCATGAAAATGATATGTTCATGAATGAAAGAAGGGAAATAGATGAAGTATTCTTTAAACAGGGACCTATTCTGAAACACAATTTGCATGTTGAAATCCTAGGGGATCCTCTTCCACCCAAGGGTGATCCCGTGTTTGAGTTTAAACCATTACCTGATACTCTTAAATATGCTTATCTTGATGAAAAGAAAATATATCATGTTATTATCAGTGCTAACCTTTCAGAGAAGGAGGAAGAGAAATTATTGAAAACTCTGAAGAAGCACCGTGCTGCTATTGGATATACTCTTGACGATCTTAAGGGCATTAGTCCCACTCTATGTCAACACAAAATAAATTTGGAGGAAGACGCCAAACCAGTTATTGATCACCAACGACGGCTGAATCCTAAGATGAAAGAAGTGGTAAGAAAGGAAATATTAAAGCTCCATGAGGCAGGTATAATTTATCCCGTTGCTGATAGTAAGTGGGTAAGTCATGTCCATTGTGTCCCTAAGAAGGGAGGTATTACTGTTCTTCCTAATGATAAAGATGAATTGATCCCGCAAAGAATTATTACAGGTTATAGGATGGTAATTGATTTCCGTAAATTAAATAAGGCTACTAAAAAGATCATTACCCTTTGACTTTTATTGATCAAATGCTAGAAAGATTATCCAAACATACACATTTTTGCTTTCTAGATGGTTACTCTGACTTCTCTCAAATACATGTGTCAGCTGATGATCAATCAAAGACCACTTTTACTTGCCCTTTCGGTACTTTTGCTTATAGACGTATGCCTTTTGGTTTATGTAATGCACCTGCTACCTTTCAAAGATGCATGATGGCTATATTCTCTAACTTTTGTGAAAAGATATGTGAGGTTTTCATGGACGATTTCTCTGTTTATGGATCCTCTTTTGATGATTGCTTAAGCAACCTTGATCGAGTTTTGCAGAGATGTGAAGAAACTAATCTTGTCTTGAATTGGGAGAAGTGCCACTTTATGGTTAATGAAGGTATTGTCTTGGGGCATAAAATTTCTGAAAGAGGTATTGAAGTTGACAAAGCTAAAGTTGATGATATTGAAAAGATGTCGTGTCCCAAGGACATCATAGGTATAAGAAGTTTTCTGGGTCATGCCGGTTTTTATAGGAGGTTCATTAAGGACTTCTCAAAAATTTCTCGGCCGCTGACTAACCTATTACAAAAGGATATTCCTTTTGTCTTTGATGATGATTGTGTATAAGCATTTGAAATACTTAAGAAACATTGATTTCTGCACCTATTATTCAGCCACCTGGTTGGAATCTACCCTTTGAAATTATGTGTGATGCTAGCGATTATGTTGTAGGTGTTGTTCTAGGGCAAAGAGTTGATAAGAAATTAAATGTTATTCAATATGCTAGTAAAACTCTAGACAGTGCCCAAAGAAATTATGCTACTACTGAAAAAGAATTCTTAGCAGTTGTATTTGCTTGTGATAAGTTCAGACCTTATATTGTTGATTCTAAAGTAACTATTCACACTGATCATGCTGCCATTAAATACCTTATGGAAAAAAGATGCTAAACCTAGACTTATTAGATGGGTTCTCTTGCTACAAGAATTTGATTTGCATATTATTGATAGAAAGGGAGCTGAGAACCCCATTGCAGACAACTTGTCTAGGTTAGAAAATGTTCTTGATGACCCACTACCTATTGATGATAGCTTTCCTGATGAAAAATTAAATGTCATAAATGCTTCTCGAACTGCTCCATGGTATGCTGATTATGCTAATTATATTGTTGCTATATTTATACCACCTAGTTTCACATACCAGCAAAAGAAAAGGTTCTTCTATGATTTGAGACATTACTTTTGGGATGACCCACATCTTTATAAAGAAGGAGTAGATGGTATTATTAGACGTTGTGTACCTGAGCATGAATAGGAACAGATCCTATGCAAGTGTCACTCCGAGGCTTATGGAGGACACCATGCTGGAGATAGAACTGCACATAAGGTATTGCAATCCGGTTTTTATTGGCCTACTCTCTTCAAGGATGCCCGTAAGTTTGTCTTGTCTTGTGATGAATGTCAAAGAATTGGTAATATTAGTAGACGTCAAGAAATGCCTATGAATTATTCACTTGTTATTGAACCATTTGATGTGTGGGGCTTTGATTATGTGGGACCTTTTCCTTCCTCTAATGGGTATACACATATTTTAGTTGCTGTTGATTACATTACTAAGTGGGTGGAGGCTATTCCAACTAGTAGTGTTGATCATAACACCTCTATTAATATGCTCAAAGAAGTTATTTTTCCGAGGTTTTGGAGTCCCTAGATATTTAATGACTGATGGTGGTTCACATTTTATTCATGGTGCCTTTCGTAAAATGCTTGCGAAGTATGACGTTAATCATAGAATTGCATCTCCTTGTCACCCACAGTCTAGTGGTCAAGTAGAATTGAGTAACAGAGAGCTCAAATTTATTTTGCAAAAGACTGTTAATAGATCTAGAAAGAATTGGTCCAAGAAACTTGATGATGCATTATGGGCCTATAGAACTGCATATAAAAATCCTATGGGAATGTCTCCGTATAAAATGGTTTATGGTAAAGCATGTCACTTACCTCTTGAATTAGAACATAAGGCATATTGGGCTATTAAAGAGCTAAATTATGATTTCAAACTTGCCGGTGAGAAGAGGTTATTTGACATTAGCTCACTTGATGAATGGAGAACCCAGGCTTATGAAAATGCCAAGTTGTTTAAAGAAAAAGTTAAAAGATGGCATGACAAAAGGATACAAAAGCGTGAGTTTAATGTAGGTGATTATGTATTGTTATACAACTCTCGTTTAAGATTTTTTGCAGGAAAACTTCTCTCTAAATGGGAAGGTCCTTACGTTATCGAGGAGGTCTATCGTTCCGGTGCCATAAAAATCAACAATTTCGAAGGCACAAATCCGAAGATGGTGAACGATCAAAGAATTAAACATTATATCTCAGGTAATTCTATAAATGTTGAAACTAATATTATTGAAACCGTAACCCCGGAGGAATACATAAGGGACACTTTCCGGAACGTTTTAGACTCCAAAAAGGAATATGTACCTGGTACGGTAAGTAAACAGACTCCAAAACAGTTCTAATGGCAATATTTCTTCGTTTTGGAATATTTAAGAAAATAGGAAAATAAGAAGCAGACCGGAAAGGACACGGGGCTTCCACGAGGGTGCGAGGCGCGTCCTACCCCCCTGGGCGCGCCCCCTGCCTCGTGGGTGTGACGCCCGGATAATTAAGCTACAACAACCCTCTACTAATGATGCCACGTCACGTCGATTACTGTTGCTAATCTCGCGTAAGTTTGAAACTGATTCAAATTCAAAATCAAGCAAACAGTAAAACTTTTCAAATATTAAAACTAAAATGTTCGGAGTGAACCAATTAATTCATAGGAAATTATCGTGGAGAAACCACACTTTATAAAATGTTCAAATACTCTAAAATGAATAAAACAGTAGCAAGAACAATTATTTAAAAGCTTTTAAAATAATAAACGTTTACAAACTATTTTATTTTAGGTGCCAAGTTAATTGTGGTAGTGGCATTATTACTAATTCTATTTTATATGCAGCTTATGTATTTTATAAGAACTAAAATTTAATATAACAGAAAAAAAGAAAAATAAGAAAAAGAAAAGAGAAACAAAGACCAAAAAATAAAGTAAAAGCAAAAGGAATCCCCCTCCCGCACTGGGCCTCGGCCCAGCTGGCCACCATGCCGACCATGCCATCCCACCTAAACTCCCTGCTCCTTCCTCCTGTTCACCAGTGGCCGTGTGCGCGCCCTGGCCGTCCGTGCGTGATGCCGCCGGCGGATGCTCGCCATCGCGACGCTACAGGGGCGCCAGGAGGAGTATAAGACCGCCCCGACCTCGTGGATGAACCCTAGTCCCCCACCTTCACTTTCCCCCGCTGCTATCCTCTCCCGCAGACGTGGCCGAGCCGCCGTCGCCACGCTCGCTGTCGATCCCGCGACCCCCGACCTCACCGTGCCGTGACACCGAGTCCGCCCGCTCCATCGACGAGCGCTCCATCGACTGGTTCTTCCCATGGGAGCCCGGAGCCCCTGCACCGTCCTCTACCTCGTCGTCGACCCCTCGGCCCCGACGAGCCCCCACTGCGCGATTCGCCGCCACCACTGTGTCTCCGGCTTCCCCAAGCCGTTCCCCGCCCTCACTGTGAGCTTTGCCCTGTTTCCCCTCTCTCCCCTCCGACGATTTCGTGCTCTAGCTAGGACCCTACCATGGATGGACCTCTCTGTCGCCGTTGCTCACGGCGCTGCTTCCACACCTTGCCCCACCCTGAACGTGGCCTCACCGCGTTTGTGCGCTTTGCTGCATGCACACACACGTGCTCGGGCCGCACCTCGCCCGCGTGAGGCCTCCCCGCAACTTGCTTGCTGGCGCCCTCCGCACCCTCCTCTGCAAAGCCGATGCGCCGCCCGCACCTCCGCCTCTGTCCCGCGTGCTCTGCTGCCCCTAGCCACACCGGTGTCGCCGAGCCGAAGCTCACCCGGGTTTGGCCCATGCCGCACACATTGCTGCTGCTATGCGCCACCCCTACTGCTCCCCTTTCCGCCTGCGTCGCTGTCCCGCGTTGCCCGTACCCCGCGGCCTTCCGCCCGCGCTGTTGCCGCCTGAAGCTTCTGCTTCTGCTGCGTGCGCTGCATGCCGCTGCGCGCTGCCACAAAACCTCCCACCACGCCCCGGTGCGTGCCCCACCTACGCCGCTGCCGCCGGCGGCCGTCTCCGGCAGCCCCACGGATGACGCCCCGGCCGCGCCTAGTACCGACGCGCCCCTACCCCCTCCTCACCGTGTTCATGCCGCCCCGGTCACCGCTGCCGACCGCCGTCGCGTGCCAGGCCCCAGGCCGCGCCCCACCGGTGCCCCCGCCGCCAGAATGGGCCACGGCCTCGCCCCGCACCTGGGCGGGCTGCGTTCTCCGCCAGCACCCGCTACCCTTTCGCCCGCCCGCCCGCTAAGGCCTTGTGGGCCGCTGACCAGCGAGGCCCACGCTCCTGTAAAAAAGGGGTTTAAAAATATATATTAATAAAAATAATTAAGTAATTAATTAGTCGGTAATTAATTATTAACTCCATTTAACTACCCTAATTAACTAGGTTAACTAATTAGATCTGTTTAATTAAGTTGGTCGATGACAGGTGGACCCTAGTCAACCTTTTGACCGGTCAATAGTTGATTGTTGACTGCCGACTCAGCGGTCAACAGGGTCCACTGCCAGACTCTGTACTGCTCTGCTGTGTACACTTTGTGTGTGCACGTAGCAATTTAGCCTCTCTTTTTTTGAATTAATATTAAATCCAGTAATTCCAGAATATTGTTTTAAACTTTGAAAAATCGTAGACGTTAATCCGTAACTCGGATGAAAAAGTTTTATACACGAAAGTTGCTCAGAACGATGAGATGAATCCAGATACGTAGCCCGTTCGTACGCCACACATCCCTAGCATAGCAAACACGCAACTTTCCCCCTCCGGCTCCTCTGCCCGAAAACGCGAAACACTGGGGATACTTTCCCGGTTGTTTCCCCCCCTTCACCGGTATCACCTCATACCGCGTTAGGGCATGCCTAACATCACGCTTTGCTTTGTCATGCAACGTTATGCATCTGTTTGCATTCTATTCACTGTTTCTCCCCCCTCTTCTCTCGCCAGACACCGAGACCGATGCCGCTGCTACCCAGTACGACTACGGTGTTGACGACCCCTCTCTCTTGCCAGGGAAACCAGGCAAGCCCCCCCCTTGATCTCCAGATATCGCCTATCCTTCTATATACTGCTTGCATTAGATTAGTGTAGCATGTTACTTCTTTCAGTTAATCCTATACTGCTGCATAGCCTGTCCTTGCTACTACTGTTGTTACCTTTACCTTCTATCTACTGCTTAGTATAGGATGCTAGTGTTCCATCAGTAGCCCTACACTCTTGTCTGTCTGCCATGCTATACTACTGGGCCGTGATCACTTCGGGAGGTGATCACGGGCATATACTATATACTTTACACGGTTACATTACCAGTGATACTGTTTGGAGTTGGGGGCTGAAGGGGCAGGTGGCTCCATCCAGGTAGTGGTGGGCCTGAGTTCCCGACGGTCCCCGATTGTTACTTTGAGGCGGAGCGACAGGGCAGGTTGAGACCACCTAGGAGAGAGGTGGGCCTGGCCCTGGTCGGCGTTCACGGTTACTTCAAAATAACACGCTTAACGAGATCTGGGTATTTGATCTGAGTCTGGCTACTGTCCTCTATGCACTAACCATCTACGCGAGGACAGTTATGGGCACTCGACGTCGTGGTATCAGCCGAAGCCTTCGTGACGTCAGTGACTGAGCGGCGCGCGCCGGATTGGACTGGAACGCCTGCTAGGCTAGGTCTGCTTCCGGCCGCGTTCGCAACGTGCAGGTGTGCAAAGGGCGATGGGCCCAGACCCCTGCACCATAGGATTTAGACCGACATGCTGACCTCTCTGTTGTGCCTAGGTAGGGCTGCGACGTGTTGATCTTCCGAGGCCGGGCATGACCCAGAAAAGTGTGTCCGGCCAAATGGGATCAAGCGTGTTGGGTTATGTGGTGCGCCCCTGCAGGGAAGTTAATCTATTCGAATAGCCGTGATCTTCGGTAACAGGACGACTTGGAGTTGTACCTTGACCTTATGACAACTAGAACTGGATACTTAATAAAACACACCCTTCCAAGTGCCAGATACAACCCGGTGGTCGCTCTCTAACAGAGCGACGAGGAGAGGATCGTCGGGTAGGATTATGCTATGTGATGCTACTTGGAGGACTTCAGTCTACTCTCTTCTACATGCTGCAAGACGGAGGCTGCTAGAAGCGTAGTCTTCGATAGGACTAGCTTTCCCCCTCTTATTCTGGCATTCTGCAGTTCAGTCCACTGATATGGCCCTTTACACATATACCCATGCATATGTAGTGTAGCTCCTTGCTTGCGAGTACTTTGGATGAGTACTCACGGTTGATTTGCCCCCTCTTTTCCTTCTTTCTATACCCGATTGCTGCGACCAGATGCTGGAGCCCAGGAGCCAGACGCCACTGTCGATGACGACTACTACTACTCGGGAGGTGCCTACTACTATGTGCAGTCCGCTGATGACGACCAGGAGTAGTTTAGGAGGATCCCAGGCAGGAGGCACGCGCCTCTTTCGATCTGTATCCCAGTTTGTGCTAGCCTTCTTAAGGCAAACTTGTTTAACCTATGTATGTACTCAGATATTGTTGCTTCCGCTGACTCTTCTATGATCGAGCTCTTGTATTCGAGCCCTCAAGGCCCCTGGCTTGTAATATGATGCTTGTATGACTTATTTTATTTGTAGAGTTGTGTTGTGATATCTTCCCATGAGTCCCTGATCTTGATCATACACGTTTGAGTGTATGATTAGTGTACGGTCAAATCGGGGGCGTCACAAGTTGGTATCAGAGCCGACTGCCTGTAGGAATCCCCCTTCCACACTCCTTGGCCGAAGTTGAGTCTAGTCGATGAAAATTGTTTTACTAACTTGGTTGTGCGGCCCCTGGGCCCACGTCACCATCGGGTGTTATTAGGATCTTTTATTCCTCGATCTATACTCATGGACTCTGATCTCTCTTCTATTCGGGTTAAATGGTTTTGCTAAAATCTAACTCTAGGTTCTCGTTACCACTTCCTACCGGAGAACCCTTTCATTACGGATGATCGACTGCTTCAACAAAAGATTCTGACAATACTCTCTGATATTTTCTCGAGACCTTGTGCCTGTTGCTTTTGCAATTCCCTACCACCCAAAAATCCCTATGGATAAATACTTACACCTGTCATTCTTACTTTTATTCCCAGTTGGTCTTGTTATTACAAGATACCCCGAAATACTCGTCGTTGTTTCGATAATCCTTTGAGCTTACTGCCTTGCTGTTCTTTGTCACCTGAATACCCCTACGAATAATTCTCGCACTTATCGAGTATCCGCTCATCCCCCAGTTGTTCATGTGTTTCACAATGGTCATCGAAATACTATTCGATCCTCCAAAAATACTTAGTAGCTTATTGCTCTGCAATACTTGTCTACTTGCATGATGGATGATTTCCATATGTCTGGCAATATTCGTTAGTATCCTTAGGCACCATCATTTTGATCCCTTTGATTCAACATGAGTCCGAATGCACACAATCATCACTTGATCCTTTTAAATTATCTTTCCGGCTCAGGCATCATTTTAAACATGAGCTGGTTCTCAACAAATCCAATTGCCGTCGATTGTACCCCTAAGGCTATTCAACTTATCCATCCCTAATCAGAACATTGCTTCTGATCCCTTGATTTGAAAATCATAATTCCTTTGCATTTGAGCTCTGGATTAGTCAGTTGTTTCCATAATCCAATGCCTTTGCATTGTTACTTCCTCTGGTTGTGTGCCGATGCTCACGTCAGCTCTGTTATGGACCGGCAGATCCTTTAAAGGATTTTATCCGACAACGTCCTTCATATTCAATAACCTTGTGAGCCTTCCCTCGGATACATAATGCCTTTGGTAAATTGTATCATCTACTTTCTCAACCTTGCTCTACTTTTGAGCTTGTGATATTTACTCTTGAAACTTATGGTATATGTTTCTAAGAAGCCCCTATGGGTTGAACATATGCCTTCTCTAAACCGTGTGAACTCGAAAGTTTTCACGAGTCATACACTTCTGGTATTTTGCCAGATAAAATTTCAACACTACAACTTCTTCGAAAGTGAGAAGTGAATGCAAGGTTAGGCATTGGAGAAGTGGGAGTCGACCTTGAACTTTGTGTTCATGCCCATGGACACGATGTAGATCTTATCATTAAAGCTTCTCTTAAATTAAATTATTCCTTTGGTATAAGTTCATCTTATATCCGGGATCTGGCCTTTTGCAATCGTGGTTCCGACCATGTTCTCCTTTAAATACCATTTCGCGTGCAAGTTTAAGCGCTTGTCTTCTGTAGAGCAATACCCCAGTCCAACCTCTACTTTGATCAGTCATTGAGTATTACCCCCTCTAATATCTGGAGATTATCACGGAACTGCATAACTTATTATGAGTTCTTCTTCAAGTATTATTTGACTTTCGCTGCACCATCATTTGACTTGATGTCATCGCCGACCGATTACATCTTCATGAAATCTCTCGAATGTGTCGTGGTCATCAGCAACATCCTAAGCTCTTCCAAGATATATATCAAATTCTTGATGAGAAATACCATCCTCGCCTCTCAATGGTTTGTGTTATCACCAACCACTTTATTGCCTTCCGTTCAACACAAACTTATTTGTGTTTTGTGTTATACCTTGAGATCCTTGCTATCTAGCATTTGTTCTTATTTACCTTGGAATGTTACCACCTTTTATGTCAAGAATGTCGTGGTAATTTTACCAGCTCTTAAGAATTCTTGATATAGTAATATCTCTCGCCTTTTGCATTCATTTCTTGGTCTCCGTGTTGTTTCTAACCGGAATACCGACAAATGGTCTGTGATGTGTAAATTCTGAACTTCTAGCAACCCTATTGCTTTGAAGTTATTGGTCTGCAGTTTCATTCTAAGTCTATTGCCTATTGAATCATGATTCGAACATTGATCGTGCTACCTAGTCCAGATTCCTGGGTGCACCCTTCTATCATTGTTCAGTTGTGTATGTTTCCCTCGAGCATACATCATTATATCATTTGATCCGACAAATGATATTTCCTTGTTCACATAATTGTGGAAATCAGTCCTTTGGAAATCTCAATGATTTGTTGTTGAGCCTATCAGCCACCTCCTCATCCTCTCCTTGGTTTACTGATGAACTCTTGTTTTAGAACCCGCTTCCATTGTTCATCTCCCAAGAATCTTATGATGTCTTCTCGTCAATTTGTGTTGCACCTTTTCTTCTCAGACATCCTGAGTCTGATGTATCCTGACGCCAATCAGATCTAAATCTCAGTCAGAGATGATGGTTGGAACATATTTCCAAGAGTTATCACATTGGCCTTTATGTGACCCGGTAAGGAGATGTCGTGCCTAGCACACCTGACCGGAGGCCCTATTGTTATAGATTCCTTTTCAGCAAGGTTAGCCATTCTTCCATGAGGAAGTTGTAAGACTTATTCTATGAGTTGATCCTGATGGATCCTTTGTGTATCCAAAGTCCGACCTTGCTCAAAGAGCATGTCAATGCTATCTCGAAGCATGTATGTGGTAATCCATTTTTCAACAAGAACATTTGAAGCCCAATGCTAAATGTTTCTTGCTCAATTATCCAAACACCGTTGCATGGGTAATGTCATGAAATTTCTCTCCCCCTTACCTAAAGAGTTTTCTACATTATATCCTGTCATGGATATCATGCTCTGCTTGTCCTTGGGAAGGATATACCCTTGAAATATGTGTTAAAACACATTTTCCTTTCCATTGTTCTGTTTAATCTGATAATCATATTTTCTTTTCCATTGGTTGGTTTAACATTGCTTGTGATCCATAAGATCTAAGCAGTAATATTCTCCTGCTTATGTAAACATCTCGGTGTACAATTCTGTCAACAAGACCCTGTTACTATTGTTGATGACATTTTGGTAGCCATCGATGGACGAGAACTTTGCCTACAGGTCCGCCTCATTTCAACGAGCAGGAAAATGGTTCTCTTTGTCCCTCGCCCTTGGTATCGATGTTGTTGTCGACATAACTCATAGGGTATCCTCTGACATGACTTGCTTACATGATCGTGTAAGACATCATCGCATCCCTACTTTTAACCCACATGGTGGGCCCATAACCCACAGTTCCACAGGATCGAAACTTGACTCTCCTATACACCCTGTTGTCAAAGTTATCCCTCGTGCTTGACTTTGTATGTAATTCACGGGCCACCTGCCAAGTGATCTATTCTGGTATCAGGCGCAATACTTATTCTCGTTGATCTGAACCCCCCTCACCATCAGATTAGACCATCCAACGATTGCCTTCCCATTGGAAACTTCTCATGATACCTTCTCACTTTACTCTTGATATTTTCCTAAGTATCTATTTGAAAGTTACTTTCTACCACATTCCCTGAGTTATCCGCCAGATAGTCAACCTTGTAAGGCCCGTTCTTCCGAAGTTACCCCTTGTCCTATCGTAAGTACGATCAAATTTCCGACGAAAGGGTGATGACTTTGTCATGATGACCTGAAGCAGAGAAATGAAAACATCAATGTAATGGATCGACCTCTTCGAGAAGAGTAACCAAGACAAAGAAGACTCGTTAGAATTCGTAACCAGATCCTTCCCCTTACTCCGCCTCCTAAATCTCGGGACGAGATTTCTTGTAGTGGAGGAGAATTGTGATGCCTGGATAATTAAGCTACAACAACCCTCTGCTAATGATGCCACGTCACTTCGATTACTATTGCTAATCTCTCATTAGTTTGAAACTGATTCAAATTCAAATTCAAGCAAACAATAAAACTTTTCAAATATTAAAACTAAAATGTTTGGAGTGAACCAATTAATTCATAGGAAATTATGGTGGAGAAACCACACTTTATAAAATGTTCAAATACTCTAAAATGAATAAAACAGTAGCAAGAACAATTATTTAAAAGCTTTTAAAATAATAAATGATTACAAACTATTTTATTTTAGGTGCCAAGTTAATTGTGGTAGTGGCATCATTACTAATTCTATTTTATATGCAACTTATGTATTTTATAAGAACTAAAATTTAATATAACAGAAAAAAAGAAAAAAAGAAAAAGAAAAGAGAAACAAAGACCGAAAAATAAAGTAAAAGCAAAAGGAACCCCCCCTCCCCCGCTGGGCCTCGACCCAGCTGGCCACCAGGCCGACCATGTCATCCCACCTAAACTCCCTGCTCCTTCCTCCTGTTCACCAGTGGCCGTGTGCGCGCCCTGGCCGTCCGTGCGCGATGCCGCCGGTGGATGCTCGCCATCGCGACGCTACAGGGGCGCCAGGAGGAGTATAAGACCGCCCCGACCTCGTGGACGAACCCTAGTTCCCCACCTTCACTTTCCCCCACTGCTATCCTCTCCCGCAGACGTGGCCGAGCCGTCATTGCCACGCTCGCTGTCGATCCCGCGACCCCCTACCTCACCGTTCCGTGACACCGAGTCCGCCCGCTCCATCGACGAGCGCTCCGTCGACTGGTTCTTCCCGTGGGTTGTTATTACACATTATGTCAGAATACTTATTGCATTATGGGTTGTTATTACACATTATGTCACAATACTTATGCCTATTCTCTCTTATTTTACAAGGTTTACATGAAGAGGGAGAATGCCGGCAGCTGGGATTCTGGGCTGGAAAAGGAGCAAATATTAGAGACCTATTTTGCACAGCTCCAAAAGTCCTAAAACTTCACGGAAGTTATTTCCATAATATATAAAAAATACTGAGCGCAAGAAGTACCAGAGGGGGGCCACCCACCAACCACGAGGGTGGGGGCGCGTCCTACCACCCTAGGCGTGCCCCTGCCTCATGGGCCCCCTGGTGGCCCTTCGATGCCCATCTTCTGCTATATGGGGTCTTTCGTCGAGGAAATAATCATAAGCAACCTTTCGGGACGATACTCCGCCGCCACGAGGCGGAACCTTGGCGGAACCAATTTAGGGCTCCGGCGAAGCTGTTCTGCCGGGGAAACTTCCCTCCAGGAGGGGGAAATCATCACTATCGTCATCACCAACGATCCTATCATCGGTAGGGGGTCAATCTCCATCAACATCTTCACCAACACCATCTCATCTCAAACCCTAGTTCATCTCTTGTATCCAATCTTTGTATCCAAACCTCAGATTGGTACATGTGGGTTGCTAGTAGTGTTGATTACTCCTTGTAGTTGATGCTAGTTGGTTTACTTGGTGGAAGACCATATGTTCAGATCCATTATGCATATTAATATCCCTCTGATTATGAACATGAATATGCTTTGTGAGTAGTTACGTTTGTTCCTAAGGACATGAGAGAAGTCTTGCTATTAGTAGTCATGTGAATTTGGTATTCGTTCGATATTTTGATGAGATGTATGTTGTCATCCCTCTAGTGGTGTCATGTGAACATCGACTACATGACACTTCACCATTGTTTGGGCCTAGAGGGAGGCATTGGGAAGTAATAAGTAGATGATGGGTTGCTAGAGTGATAGAAGCTTAAACCCTAGTTTATGCGTTGCTTCGTAAGGGGTTGATTTGGATCCATATGTTTCATGCTATGGTTAGGTTTACCTTAATACTTCTGTTGTAGTTACGGATGCTTGCAATGGGGGTTAATCATAGGTGGGATGCTTGTCCAAGTAAGGACAGCACCCAAGCACCGGTCCACCCACATATCAAATTATCAAAGTACCAAACGCGAATCATATGATCGTGATGAAAACTAGCTTGACGATAATTCCCATGTGTCCTCGGGAGCGCTTTCCTTCATATAAGAGTTCATCCAGGCTTGTCCTTTGCTACAAAAAGGATTGGGCCATCTTTCTGCACCTTATTTACTTTCATTACTTGATACTCGTTACCAATTATCTTATCACAAAACTATCTGTTACCGATAATTACAGTGCTTGCAGAGAATACCTTGCTGAAAACCGCTTATCATTTCCTTCTGCTCCTCGTTGGGTTCGACACTCTTACTTATCGAAAGGACTACGATAGATCCCCTATAGTTGTGGGTCATCAAGACTCTTTTTTGGAGCCTTTGCTGGGGAGTGAAGCGCCTATGGTAGGTGGAATTTGGTAAGGAAAAATTTACATAGTGTGCTAAAATTTACTGTCACTTGTTACTATGGAAAGCAATCCTTTGAGGGGCTTGTTCGGAGTATCTTCACCCCGACCGGTAGAGCAAATAGTTGCTCCTCAACCTACTCGACCTACTGAAAATGAAAATGTTTACTTCAAAATTCCTTCGGGTATGATAGAGAAACTGCTAGCTAATCCTTTTGCAGGAGATGGAACATTACATCCCGACTTACACTTAATCTATGTGGATGAAGTTTGTGCATTATTTAAGCTTGCAGGTATGCCCGATGATGTTATCAAGAATAAGGTCTTCCCTTTATCTTTGAAGGGAGATGCATTGACATGGTATAGGCTATGTGATGATATGGGATCATGGGACTACAAACGGTTGAAATTGGAATTCCATCAGAAGTTTTATCATATGCATCTTGTTCATCGTGATCGTAATTATATATATAATTTTTGGCCTCGCGAAGGAGAAAGCATCGCTCAAGCTTGGGGGAGGCTTAAGTCAATGTTATATTCACGCCCCAATCATGAGCTCTCAAGAGAAATGATTATTCAAAAAATTTATGCTCGGCTTTCTGACAACAATCGCTCCATGCTCGATACTTCTTGTACCGGTTCCTTTATGATGAAGACTATTGAATTCAAATGGAATTTATTGGAGAGAATTAAACGCAACTCTGAAGATTGGGATCTCGACGAAGGTAAGGAGTCAGGTATAACACCTAAGTTTGATCGTGTTAAATCTTTTATGGATACCGATGTTTTCCGTAAATTTAGCACTAAATTTGGACTTGACTCTGAGATAGTAGCTTCTTTCTGTGAATCCTTTGCTACTCATGTTAATCTCCCTAAGGATAAGTGGTTCAAATATAATCCTCCCATTGAAGTAAAAGTAGTTGCACCTATTAAAGTTGAAGAAAAGACTATCACTTATAATGATCTTGCTGTTCCTACTACTTATGTTGAGAAACCACCTTTCCCTGTTAGAATAAAGAATCATGCTAAAGCTTCAACTGTGGTCAACAAAAGTAATATTAAGACACCTAAACCCCCTGAGAAAATTAAAGTTGAACCTAAAATTGCTATGGTTAAAGATCTCTTGGCCGATAATATTGATGGGCATGTTATTTACTTTTGTGATGAAGCTACTAGAATCGCTAGAGCTGATGCTAAAAATAAACACAGACCTGTTGTAGGCATGCCTGTTATTTATGTTAAAATAGGAGATCATTGTTATCATGGATTATGTGATATGGGTGCTAGTGCTAGTGCAATACTTATTTCCTTATACAAAGAAATTATGCATGATATCACACCAGCTGAGATAGAAGATATCGATGTTATCATTAAGCTTCCCAATAGAGATACTATTTCACCAGTTGGGATTGTTAGAGATGTTGAAGTCTTGTGTGGGAAGGCTAAATATCCTGCTGATTTTCTTGTTCTTGGGTCCCCACAAGATAGCTTTTGTCCCATTATATTTGGTAGACCCTTCTTGAATACTGTCAATGCTATGATAGACTGCAATAAGGATATTGTTTCTGTTGGTTTAGGGGATATGTCTCATGAGTTTAATTTTGCTAAATTTCGTAGACAACCCCATGATAAAGAATTGCCTAGTAAAGATGAAATTATTGGTCTTGCTTCTATTGTCGTGCCTCCTACTGATCCATTAGAACAATATTTGCTAGACCATGAAAATGATATGTGCATGAATGAAAGGAGGGAAATAGATGAAGTATTCTTTAAACAGGGACCTATTCTGAAACACAATTTGCATGTTGAAATCCTAGGGGATCCTCTTCCACCCAAGGGTGATCCCGTGTTTGAGTTTAAACCATTACCTGATACTCTTAAATATGCTTATCTTGATGAAAAGAAAATATATCATGTTATTATCAGTGCTAACCTTTCAGAGAAGGAGGAAGAGAAATTATTGAAAACTCTGAAGAAGCACCGTGCTGCTATTGGATATACTCTTGACGATCTTAAGGGCATTAGTCCCACTCTATGTCAACACAAAATAAATTTGGAGGAAGACGCCAAACCAGTTATTGATCACCAACGACGGCTGAATCCTAAGATGAAAGAAGTGGTAAGAAAGGAAATATTAAAGCTCCTGGAGGAAGGTATAATTTATCCTGTTGCTGATAGTAAGTGGGTAAGTCATGTCCATTGTGTCCCTAATAAGGGAGGTATTACTGTTCTTCCTAATGATAAAGATGAATTGATCCCGCAAAGAATTATTACAGGTTATAGGATGGTAATTGATTTCCGTAAATTAAATAAGGCTACTAAAAAGATCATTACCCTTTGACTTTTATTGATCAAATGCTAGAAAGATTATCCAAACATACACATTTTTGCTTTCTAGATGGTTACTCTGGCTTCTCTCAAATACATGTGTCAGCTGATGATCAATCAAAGACCACTTTTACTTGCCCTTTCGGTACTTTTGCTTATAGACGTATGCCTTTTGGTTTATGTAATGCACCTGCTACCTTTCAAAGATGCATGATGGCTATATTCTTTGACTTTTGTGAAAAGATATGTGAGGTTTTCATGGACGATTTCTCTGTTTGGATCCTCTTTTGATGATTGCTTAAGCAACCTTGATCGAGTTTTGCAGAGATGTGAAGAAACTAATCTTGTCTTGAATTGGGAGAAGTGCCACTTTATGGTTAATGAAGGTATTGTCTTGGGGCATAAAATTTCTGAAAGAGGTATTGAAGTTGACAAAGCTAAAGTTGATGATATTGAAAAGATGTCGTGTCCCAAGGACATCATAGGTATAAGAAGTTTTCTGGGTCATGCCGGTTTTTATAGGAGGTTCATTAAGGACTTCTCAAAAATTTCTTGGCCACTGACTAACCTATTACAAAAGGATATTCCTTTTGTCTTTGATGATGATTGTGTATAAGCATTTGAAATACTTAAGAAACATTGATTTCTGCACCTATTGTTCAGCCACCTGGTTGGGATTTACCCTTTGAAATTATGTGTGATGCTAGAGATTATGTTGTAGGTGTTGTTTTAGGGCAAAGAGTTGATAAGAAATTAAATGTTATTCAATATGCTAGTAAAACTCTAGACAGTGCCCAAAGAAATTATGCTACTACTGAAAAAGAATTCTTAGCAGTTGTATTTGCTTGTGATAAGTTCAGACCTTATATTGTTGATTCTAAAGTAACTATTCACACTGATCATGCTGCCATTAAATACCTTATGGAAAAAAGATGCTAAACCTAGACTTATTAGATGGGTTCTCTTGCTACAAGAATTTGATTTGCATATTATTGATAGAAAGGGAGCTGAGAACCCCATTGCAGACAACTTGTCTAGGTTAGAAAATGTTCTTGATGACCCACTACCTATTGATGATAGCTTTCCTGATGAAAAATTAAATGTCATAAATGCTTCTCGAACTGCTCCATGGTATGCTGATTATGCTAATTATATTGTTGCTATATTTATACCACCTAGTTTCACATACCAGCAAAAGAAAAGGTTCTTCTATGATTTGAGACATTACTTTTGGGATGACCCACATCTTTATAAAGAAGGAGTAGATGGTATTATTAGACGTTGTGTACCTGAGCATGAATAGGAACAGATCCTATGCAAGTGTCACTCCGAGGCTTATGGAGGACACCATGCTGGAGATAGAACTGCACATAAGGTATTGCAATCCGGTTTTTATTGGCCTACTCTCTTCAAGGATGCCCGTAAGTTTGTCTTGTCTTGTGATGAATGTCAAAGAATTGGTAATATTAGTAGACGTCAAGAAATGCCTATGAATTATTCACTTGTTATTGAACCATTTGATGTGTGGGGCTTTGATTATGTGGGACCTTTTCCTTCCTCTAATGGGTATACACATATTTTAGTTGCTGTTGATTACGTTACTAAGTGGGTGGAGGCTATTCCAACTAGTAGTGTTGATCATAACACCTCTATTAATATGCTCAAAGAAGTTATTTTTCCGAGGTTTTGGAGTCCCTAGATATTTAATGACTGATGGTGGTTCACATTTTATTCATGGTGCCTTTCGTAAAATGCTTGCGAAGTATGACGTTAATCATAGAATTGCATCTCCTTGTCACCCACAGTCTAGTGGTCAAGTAGAATTGAGTAACAGAGAGCTCAAATTTATTTTGCAAAAGACTGTTAATAGATCTAGAAAGAATTGGTCCAAGAAACTTGATGATGCATTATGGGCCTATAGAACTGCATATAAAAATCCTATGGGAATGTCTCCGTATAAAATGGTTTATGGTAAAGCATGTCACTTACCTCTTGAATTAGAACATAAGGCATATTGGGCTATTAAAGAGCTAAATTATGATTTCAAACTTGCCGGTGAGAAGAGGTTATTTGACATTAGCTCACTTGATGAATGGAGAACCCAGGCTTATGAAAATGCCAAGTTGTTTAAAGAAAAAGTTAAAAGATGGCATGACAAAAGGATACAAAAGCGTGAGTTTAATGTAGGTGATTATGTATTGTTATACAACTCTCGTTTAAGATTTTTTGCAGGAAAACTTCTCTCTAAATGGGAAGGTCCTTACGTTATCGAGGAGGTCTATCGTTCCGGTGCCATAAAAATCAACAATTTCTAAGGCACAAATCCGAAGATGGTGAACGATCAAAGAATTAAACATTATATCTCAGGTAATCCTATAAATGTTGAAACTAATATTATTGAAACTGTAACCCCGGAGGAATACATAAGGGACACTTTCCGGAACGTTTTAGACTCCAAAAAGGAATATGTACCTGGTACGGTAAGTAAACGGACTCCAAAACAGTTCTAATGGCAATATTTCTTCGTTTTGGAATATTTAAGAAAATAGGAAAATAAGAAGCAGTCCGGAAAGGACAAGGGGCTTCCACGAGGGTGCGAGGCGCGCCCTACCCCCTGGGCACGCCCCCTGCCTCGTGGGTGTGACGCCCGGATAATTAAGCTACAACAACCCTCTGCTAATGATGCCACGTCACGTCGATTACTATTGCTAATCTCGCGTAAGTTTGAAACTGATTCAAATTCAAAATCAAGCAAACAGTAAAACTTTTCAAATATTAAAACTAAAATGTTCGGAGTGAACCAATTAATTCATAGGAAATTATCGTGGAGAAACCACACTTTATAAAATGTTCAAATACTCTAAAATGAATAAAACAGTAGCAAGAACAATTATTTAAAAGCTTTTAAAATAATAAACATTTACAAACTATTTTATTTTAGATGCCAAGTTAATTGTGGTAGTGGCATTATTACTAATTCTATTTTATATGCAGCTTATGTATTTTATAAGAACTAAAATTTAATATAACAGAAAAAAAGAAAAATAAGAAAAAGAAAAGAGAAACAAAGACCGAAAAATAAAGTAAAAGCAAAAGGAATCCCCCCTCCCGTGCTGGGCCTCGGCCCAGCTGGCCACCACGCCGACCATGCCATCCCACCTAAACTCCCTGCTCCTTCCTCCTGTTCACCAGTGGCCGTGTGCGCGCCCTGGCCGTCCGTGCGCGATGCCGCCGGCGGATGCTCGCCATCGCGACCCTACAGGGGCGCCAGGAGGAGTATAAGACCGCCCCGACCTCGTGGACGAACCCTAGTTCCCCACCTTCACTTTCCCCCACTGCTATCCTCTCCCGCAGACGTGGCCGAGCCGCCGTCGCCACGCTCGCTGTCGATCCCGCGACCCCCGACCTCACCGTTCCGTGACACCGAGTCCGCCCGCTCCATCGACGAGCTCTCCATCGACTGGTTCTTCCCGTGGGAGCCCGGAGCCCCTGCACCGTCCTCTACCTTATCGTCGACCCCTCGGCCCCGACGAGCCCCCACTGCGCGATTCGCCGCCACCACTGTGTCCCCGGCTTCCCCAAGCCGTTCCCCGCCCTCACTGTGAGCTTTGCCCTGTTTCCCCTCTCTCCCCTCCGACGATTTCGTGCTCTAGCTAGGACCCTACCATGGATGGACCTCTCTGTCGCCGTTGCTCATGGTGCTGCTTCCACACCTTGCCCCACCCTGAACGTGGCCCCACCGCGTTTGTGCGCTTTGCTGCATGCACACACACGTGCTCGGGCCGCACCTCGCCCGCGTGAGGCCTCCCCGCAACTTGCTTGCTGGCGCCCTCCGCACCCTCCTCTGCAAAGCCGACGCGCCGCCCGCACCTCCGCCTCTGTCCCGCGTGCTCTGCTGCCCCTAGCCACACCGGTGTCGCCGAGCCGAAGCTCACCCGGGTTTGGCCCATGCCGCACACATTGCTGCTGCTATGCGCCACCCCTACTGCTCCCCTTTCCGCCTGCGTCGCCGTCCCGCGTTGCCCGTACCCCGCAGCCTTCCGCCCGCGCTATTGCCGCCTGAAGCTTCTGCTTCTGCTGCGTGCGCTGCATGCCACTGCGCGCTGCCACAGAACCTCCTACCACGCCCCGGTGCGTGCCCCGCCTACGCCGCTACCGCCGGCGGCCATCTCCGGCAGCCCCACGGATGACGCCCCGGCCGCGCCTATTACCGACGCGCCCCTACCCCCTCCTCACCGCGTTCATGCCGCCCCGGTCACCGCTGCCGACCGCCGTCGCGTGCCAGGCGCCAGGCCGCGCCCCACCGGTGCCCCCGCCGCCAGAATGGGCCACGGCCTCGCCCCGCACCTGGGCGGGCTGCGTTCTCCGCCAGCACCCGCTACCCTTTCGCCCGCCCGCCCGCTAAGGCCTTGTGGGCCGCTGACCAGCGAGGCCCACGCTCCTGTAAAAAAGGGGTTTAAAAATATATATTAATAAAAATAATTAAGTAATTAATTAGTCGGTAATTAATTATTAACTCCATTTAACTACCCTAATTAACTAGGTTAACTAATTAGATCTGTTTAATTAAGTTGGTCGATGACATGTGGACCCCAGTCAACCTTTTGACCGGTCAATAGTTGACTGTTGACTGCCGACTCAGCGGTCAACAGGGTCCACTGCCAGACTCTGTACTGCTCTGCTGTGTACACTTTGTGTGTGCACGTAGCAATTTAGCCTCTTTTTTTTGAATTAATATTAAATCCAGTAATTCCAGAATATTGTTTTAAACTTTGAAAAATCGTAGACGTTAATCCGTAACTCGGATGAAAAAGTTTTATGCATGAAAGTTGCTTAGAACGATGAGATGAATCCGGATACGTAGCCCGTTCGTACGCCACACATCCCTAGCATAGCAAACACGCAACTTTCCCCCTCCGGCTCCTCTGCCCGAAAACGCGAAACACTGGGGATACTTTCCCGGTTGTTTCCCCCCCTTCACCGGTATCACCTCATACCGCGTTAGGGCATGCCTAACATCACGCTTTGCTTTGTCATGCAACGTTATGCATCTGTTTGCATTCTATTCACTGTTTCTCCCCCCTCTTCTCTCGCCAGACACCGAGACCGACGTCGCTGCTACCCAGTACGACTACGGTGTTGACGACCCCTCTCTCTTGCCAGGGAAACCAGGCAAGCCCCCCCCCCTTGATCACCAGATATCGCCTATCCTTCTATATACTGCTTGCATTAGATTAGTGTAGCATGTTACTTCTTTCAGTTAATCCTATACTGCTGCATAGCCTGTCCTTGCTACTACTGTTGTTACCTTTACCTTCTATCTACTGCTTAGTATAGGATGCTAGTGTTCCATCAGTGGCCCTACACTCTTGTCTGTCTGCCATGCTATACTACTGGGCCGTGATCACTTCGGGAGGTGATCACGGGCATATACTATATACTTTACACGGTTACATTACCAGTGATACTGTTTGGAGTTGGGGGCTGAAGGGGCAGGTGGCTCCATCCAGGTAGTGGTGGGCCTGAGTTCCCGACGGTCCCCGATTGTTACTTTGAGGCGGAGCGACAGGGCAGGTTGAGACCACCTAGGAGAGAGGTGGGCCTGGCCCTGGTCGGCGTTCACGGTTACTTCAAAATAACACGCTTAACGAGATCTGGGTATTTGATCTGAGTCTAGCTACTGTCCTATATGCACTAACCATCTACGCGGGGACAGTTATGGGCACTCGACGTCGTGGTATCAGCCGAAGCCTTCGTGACGTCAGTGACTGAGCGGCGCGCGCCGGATTGGACTGGAACGCCTGCTAGGCTAGGTCTGCTTCCGGCCGCGTTCGCAACGTGCAGGTGTGCAAAGGGCGATGGGCCCAGACCCCTGCACCATAGGATTTAGACCGACATGCTGACCTCTCTGTTGTGCCTAGGTAGGGCTGCGACGTGTTGATCTTCCGAGGCCGGGCATGACCCAGAAAAGTGTGTCCGGCCAAATGGGATCAAGCGTGTTGGGTTATGTGGTGCGCCCCTGCAGGGAAGTTAATCTATTCGAATAGCCGTGATCTTCGGTAACAGGACGACTTGGAGTTGTACCTTGACCTTATGACAACTAGAACTGGATACTTAATAAAACACACCCTTCCAAGTGCCAGATACAACCCGGTGGTCGCTCTCTAACAGAGCGACGAGGAGAGGATCGTCGGGTAGGATTATGCTATGTGATGCTACTTGGAGGACTTCAGTCTACTCTCTTCTACATGCTGCAAGACGGAGGCTGCTAGAAGCGTAGTCTTCGATAGGACTAGCTTTCCCCCTCTTATTCTGGCATTCTGCAGTTCAGTCCACTGATATGGCCCTTTACACATATACCCATGCATATGTAGTGTAGCTCCTTGCTTGTGAGTACTTTGGATGAGTACTCACGGTTGATTTGCCCCCTCTTTTCCTTCTTTCTATACCCGATTGCTGCGACCAGATGCTGGAGCCCAGGAGCCAGACGCCACTGTCGATGACGACTACTACTACTCGGGAGGTGCCTACTACTATGTGCAGTCCGCTGACGACGACCAGGAGTAGTTTAGGAGGATCCCAGGCAGGAGGCATGCGCCTCTTTCGATCTGTATCCCAGTTTGTGCTAGCCTTCTTAAGGCAAACTTGTTTAACCTATGTATGTACTCAGATATTGTTGCTTCCGCTGACTCTTCTATGATCGAGCTCTTATATTCGAGCCCTCAAGGCCCCTGGCTTGTAATATTATGCTTGTATGACTTATTTTATTTGTAGAGTTGTGTTGTGATATCTTCCCGTGAGTCCCTGATCTTGATCGTACACGTTTGCGTGTATGATTAGTGTACGGTCAAATCGGGGGCGTCACAAGTTGGTATCAGAGCCGACTGCCTGTAGGAATCCCCCTTCCACACTCCTTGGCCGAAGTTGAGTCTAGTCGATGAAAATTGTTTTACTAACTTGGTTGTGCGGCCCCTGGGCCCACGTCACCATCGGGTGTTATTAGGATCTTTTATTCCTCGATCTATACTCATGGACTCTGATCTCTCTTCTATTCGGGTTAAATGGTTTTGCTAAAATCTAACTCTAGGTTCACGTTACCACTTCCTACCGGAGAACCCTTTCATTACGGATGATCGACTGCTTCAACAAAAGATTCTGACAATACTCTCTGATATTTTCTCGAGACCTTGTGCCTGTTGCTTTTGCAATTCCCTACCACCCAAAAATCCCTATGGATAAATACTTACACCTGTCGTTCTTACTTTTATTCCCAGTTGGTCTTGTTATTACAAGATACCCCAAAATACTCGTCGTTGTTTCGATAATCCTTTGAGCTTACTGCCTTGCTGTTCTTTGTCACCTGAATACCCCTACGAATAATTCTCGCACTTATCGAGTATCCGCTCATCCCCCAGTTGTTCATGTGTTTCACAATGGTCATCGAAATACTATTCGATCCTCCAAAAATACTTAGTAGCTTATTGCTCTGCAATACTTGTCTGCTTGCATGATGGATGATTTCCATATGTCTGGCAATATTCGTTAGTATCCTTAGGCACCATCATTTTGATCCCTTTGATTCAACATGAGTGCGAATGCACACAATCATCACTTGATCCTTTTAAATTATCTTTCCGGCTCAGGCGTCATTTTAAACATGAGCTGGTTCTCAACAAATCCAATTGCCGTCGATTGTACCCCTAAGGCTATTCAACTTATCCATCCCTAATCAGAACATTGCTTCTGATCCCTTGATTTGAAAATCATAATTCCTTTGCATTTGAGCTCTGGATTAGTCAGTTGTTTCCATAATCCAATGCCTTTGCATTGTTACTTCCTCTGGTTGTGTGCCAATGCTCACGTCAGCTCTGTTATGGACCGGCAGATCCTTTAAAGGATTTTATCCGACAACGTCCTTCATATTCAATAACCTTGTGAGCCTTCCCTCGGATACATAATGCCTTTGGTAAATTGTATCATCTACTTTCTCAACCTTGCTCTACTTTCGAGCTTGTGATATTTACTCTTGAAACTTATGGTATATGTTTCTAAGAAGCCCCTATGGGTTGAACATATGCCTTCTCTAAACCGTGTGAACTCGAAAGTTTTCACGAGTCATACACTTCTGGTATTTTGCCAGATAAAATTTCAACACTACAACTTCTTCGAAAGTGAGAAGTGAATGCAAGGTTAGGCATTGGAGAAGTGGGAGTCGACCTTGAACTTTGTGTTCATGCCCATGGACACGATGTAGATCTTATCATTAAAGCTTCTCTTAAATTAAATTATTCCTTTGGTATAAGTTCATCTTATATCCGGGATCTGGCCTTTTGCAATCGTGGTTCCGACCATGTTCTCCTTTAAATACCATTTCGCGTGCAAGTTTAAGCGCTTGTCTTCTGTAGAGCAATACCCCAGTCCAACCTCTACTTTGATCGGTCATCGAGTATTACCCCCTCTGGTATCTGGAGATTATCATGGAACTGCATAACTTATTATGAGTTCTTCTTCAAGTATTATTTGACTTTCGTTGCACCATCATTTGACTTGATGTCATCACCGACCGATTACATCTTCATGAAATCTCTCGAATGTGTCGTGGTCATCAGCAACATCCTGAGCTCTTCCAAGATATATATCAAATTCTTGATGAGAAATACCATCCTCGCCCCTCAATGGTTTGTGTTATCACCGACCACTTTATTGCCTTCCGTTCAACACAAACTTATTTGTGTTTTGTGTTATACCTTGAGATCCTTGCTATCTAGCATTTGTTCTTATTTACCTTGGAATGTTACCACCTTTTATGTCAAGAATGTCGTGGTAATTTTACCAGCTCTTAAGAATTCTTGATATAGTAATATCTCTCGCCTTTTGCGTTCATTTCTTGGTCTCCGTGTTGTTTCTAACCGGAATACCGACAAATGGTCTGTGATGTGTAAATTCTGAACTTCTAGCAACCCTATTGCTTTGAAGTTATTGGTCTGCAGTTTCATTCTAAGTCTATCGCTTATTGAATCATGATTCGAACATTGATCGTGCTACCTAGTCCAGATTCCTGGGTGCACCCTTCTATCATTGTTCAGTTGTGTATGTTTCCCTCGAGCATACATCATTATATCATTTGATCCGACAAATGATATTTCCTTGTTCACATAATTGTGGAAATCAGTCCTTTGGAAATCTCAATGATTTGTTGTTGAGCCTATCAGCCACCTCCTCATCCTCTCCTTGGTTTACTGATGAACTCTTGTTTTAGAACCCGCTTCCATTGTTCATTTCCCAAGAATCTTATGATGTCTTCTCGTCAATTTGTGTTGCACCTTTTCTTCTCAGACATCCTGAGTCTGATGTATCCTGACGCCAATCAGATCTAAATCTCAGTCAGAGATGATGGTTGGAACATATTTCCAAGAGTTATCACATTGGTCTTTATGTGACCCGGTAAGGAGATGTCGTGCCTAGCACACCTGACCGGAGGCCCTATTGTTATAGATTCCTTTTCAGCAAGGTTAGCCATTCTTCCATGAGGAAGTTGTAAGACTTATTCTATGAGTTGATCCTGATGGATCCTTTGTGTATCCAAAGTCCGACCTTGCTCGAAGAGCATGTCAATGCTATCTCGAAGCATGTATGTGGTACTCCATTTTTCAACAAGAACATTTGAAGCCCAATGCTAAATGTTTCTTGCTCAATTATCCAAACACCGTTGCATGGGTAATGTCATGAAATTTCTCTCCCCCTTACCTAAAGAGTTTTCTACATTATATCCTGTCATGGATATCATGCTCTGCTTGTCCTTGGGAAGGATATACCCTTGAAATATGTGTTAAAACACATTTTCCTTTCCATTGTTCTGTTTAATCTGATAATCATATTTTCTTTTCCATTGGTTGGTTTAACATTGCTTGTGATCCATAAGATCTAAGCAGTAATATTCTCCTGCTTATGTAAACATCTCGGTGTACAATTCTGTCAACAAGACCCTGTTACTATTGTTGATGACATTTTGGTAGCCATCGATGGACGAGAACTTTGCCTACAGGTCCGCCTCATTTCAACGAGCAGGAAAATGGTTCTCTTCGTCCCTCGCCCTTGGTATCGATGTTGTTGTCGACATAACTCATAGGGTATCCTCTGACATGACTTGCTTACATGATCGTGTAAGACATCATCGCATCCCTACTTTTAACCCACATGGTGGGCCCATAACCCACAGTTCCACACGATCGAAATCTGACTCTCCTGTACACCCTGTTGTCAAAGTTATCCCTCGTGGTTGACTTCATATGTAATTCACGGGCCACCTGCCAAGTGATCTATTATGGTATCAGGTGCAATACTTATTCTCGTTGCTCTGAACCCCCTTCACCATCTGATTAGGCCATCCAACGATTGCCTTCCCATTGGAAACTTCTCATGATACCTTCTTACTTTACTCTTGATATTTTCCTAAGTATCTATTCGAGAGTTACTTTCTACCACATTCCCTGAGTTATCCGCCAGATAGTCAACCTTGTAAGGCCCGTTCTTCCGAAGTTACCCCTTGTCCTATCGTAAGTACGATCAAATTTCCGACGAAACGGTGATGACTTCGTCATGATGACCTGAAGCAGAGAAATGAAAACATCAATGTAATGGATCGACCTCTTCGAGAAGAGTAACCAAGACAAAGAAGACTCGTTAGAATTCGTAACCAGATCCTTCCCCTTACTCCGCCTCCTAAATCTCGGGACGAGATTTCTTGTAGTGGAGGAGAATTGTGACGCCCGGATAATTAAGCTACAACAACCCTCTGCTAATGATGCCACGTCACTTCGATTACTGTTGCTAATCTCGCGTTAGTTTGAAACTGATTCAAATTCAAAATCAAGCAAACAATAAAACTTTTCAAATATTAAAACTAAAATGTTCAGAGTGAACCAATTAATTCATAGGAAATTATGGTGGAGAAACCACACTTTATAAAATGTTTAAATGCTCTAAAATGAATAAAATAGTAGCAAGAACAATTATTTAAAAGCTTTTAAAATAATAAACGATTACAAGCTATTTTATTTTAGGTGCCAAGTTAATTGTGGTAGTGGCATCATTACTAATTCAATTTTATATGCAACTTATGTATTTTATAAGAACTAAAATTTAATATAACAGAAACAAAGAAAAATAAGAAAAAGAAAAGAGAAACAAAGACCGAAAAATAAAGTAAAAGCAAAAGGAATCCCTCCTCCCCCGCTGGGCCTTGGCCCAGCTGGCCACCAGGCCGACCATGTCATCCCACCTAAACTCCCTGCTCCTTCCTCCTGTTCACCAGTGGCCGTGTGCGCGCCCTGGCCGTCCGTGCGCGATGCCGCCGGTGGATGCTCACCATCGCGACGCTACAGGGGCGCCAGGAGGAGTATAAGACCGCCCCGACCTCGTGGACGAACCCTAGTTCCCCACCTTCACTTTCCCCCACTGCTATCCTCTCCCGCAGACGTGGCCGAGCTGCCGTCGCCACGCTCGCTGTCGATCCCGCGACCCCCGACCTCACCGTTCCGTGACACCGAGTCCGCCTGCTCCATCGACGAGCGCTCCATTGACTGGTTCTTCCCGTGGGAGCCCGGAGCCCCTACACCGTCCTCTACCTTGTCGTCGACCCCTAGGCCCCGACGAGCCCCCACCGTGCGATTCGCCACCACCACTGTGTCCCCGGCTTCACCAAGCCGTTCCCCGCCCTCACTGTGAGCTTTGCCCTGTTTCCCCTCTCTCCCCTCCGACGATTTCATGCTCTAGCTAGGACCCCGCCATGGATGGACCTCTCTGTCGCCGTTGCTCATGGCGCTGCTTCCACACCTTGCCCCGCCCTGAATATGGCCTCACCACACCTGTGCACTTTGCTGCACACGCACACACGCGCTCGCGCCGCACCTCGCCCGCGTGAGGCCTCCCCGCAACTTGCTTGCTGGCGCCCTCCGCACCCTCCTTCGCAAGCCGACGCGCCGCCCGCACCTCCGCCTCTGTCCCGCGTGCTCTGCTGCCCCTAGCCACACCGGTGTCGCCGAGCTGAAGCTCACCCGGGTTTGGCCCATGCCGCACGCGTTGCTGCTGCTATGCGCCACCCCTACTACTCCCTTTCCGCCTGTGTCGCCGTCCCATGTTGCCCGTACCCCGCGGCCTTCCGCCCGCGCTGCTACCGCTTGAAGCCTCTGCTTCTACTGCGTGCGCTGCCTGCCGCTGTGCGCTGCCATAGAACCTCCCACCACGCCCCGGTGCGTGCCCCGCCTACGCCGCTGCTGCCGGCGGTCGTCTCTGGCAGCCCCATGGACGACGCCCCGGCCGCGCCTAGTACCGACGCGCCCCTACCCCCTCCTCACCGTGTTCAAAATAACACACTTAACGAGATCAGGGTATTTGATCTGAGTCTGGCTACTGGCCTATACGCACTAACCATCTACGCGGGGACAGTTATGACACTCGATGTCGTGGTATCAGCCGAAGCCTTTGAAAGTGCAACTATCCCTAGGTGGTTTTGGTAATTCATAACAACATATAGCTCATTGAGCTAATGCTATTCCAAGATGATTATTTCAGGAAAGCTCAATGATTGGCATGGCATGGATGTGAAAGTGGAACCCTCAAAATGCTAAGGACAAAGGATTGGCTCAAGCTCAAAAGCTCAAGACTCTTCATTTTATATTTTAGTGATCCAAGATCAAATTGAGTCTTTAGGAAAAGCCAATACTATCAAGGAGGGATGAGGTGTTGCTTAATGAGCCTCTTGCTTCATGTGCTTAGTGATATGCTCCAAAACCCTCAACTACTTTCCCATATCCACATATGACCTAAACCCTAAGCCAAACTCGGTCCTAATGATTCTTCCTATCCGGCGCCACCTAGTTTCACTTGTCATAAGCCACTGCCAAACCCTAGCAATTCGGTTCTACCGATAGGGATCTCGGTCTCACCGAGATGGGATTGCAAACTCTCTGTTTCCCTTTCGTAACTTTTCGGTCTCACCGAAAGAGCGAATCGGTCCCACCGAGATTGCAATGTAAATTCAGTGTTTCCCTTTTGTAACTTTTCGGTCTCACTGAAAGAGCAAATCGGTCCTACCGAGTTTGCCTGACCAACTCTCTGGTTAGCTAATTACCAAATTCGGTCTCACCGAGTTGTGTAATCGGTCTCACCGAGATTACATTATTCTGTCACATCCCTAGTTCTGGCCTGACCTATGCTTGCTTCCATCTGTGCATCATGTTTAAATTTTTGAAACTTGAACTGAGGAATTTAGAAGCCTCAAAACCCTAAATAAAAGAAGGGCAAAAAACCCTAAAATCTCATTCATTGTTCCAAAATGCTCTTCTTAAATGTTTGATAATTTTGGCAAAGGGTTCTGGTCCCAACCAAAATATTGAACATTTTTAAGGACTTAATCTTGGGACTTTGAATTTAAATCATTAGCTATTTGAATTTGAATTATATTCATATAATTAGAATATAATTTCAAATACCCCCGAAATATTTTATGAGCTTTTGGAAAAGTCCATCTAGCAAAATAAAAATATTCAAAGGAGTTTTTGACATTGTTTGAATTTGTTTAAATTCAAAATAATGGAAAAAGATATTAATAAAAGAAAACAGAACAATAAAAAAAGAGCAGAAGACCTACCTGTGCGGCCTGCTGCAGAAGCCGGCCCAGCCCATCTCCACTCCCCCCTGTCGTCTTCCTCGCGCCAGTAGGCAGCGCGCGTGGCCGACGCACGCCGGCACGCGCTCGGCCACCTCCTGCCTCCCTGCTTGCCTCCGCTACTCCCTGGAGACGCCACGCGGCCCCCTCGACCCTCTCTCACTCTCCCGTGTCTCTCCCTCCATCCCTATCCCCCTCTGCTCTCTCTCCCTCCCGCGACCGAACGGAGCCCGTCGCCGCCGTTCGCCATAGCCGTAGCCGCAGCCATCCTCGAGCCTCTCCGACACGCCCACGAGCTCCGCCTCGCCCCTCTCTTCCTCCTCACCGAGCCGCCCGACGCCGGAAGCCCCTGGACGTCGCAAGCACCACCGTTCCCCTCGTCGGCCACCGGAGATCGTCGCCGTCGATTTGCTGCCTCCGGTGCCTCCCCGAGCTCGCCGTCTGCTCCAATCGACTCCTCGTGAGCTCCTCTTCTCTTCCCCTCACTCCGTGCACTTGATTTCATCCCCTAGCTAGTTGCCCCGCCGAACCCGAGCTCCGGCCGCCGCCATGGACGATGAGCTTCGTGCTCCCGAGCTCCTCCACCTGCGCTCGTTGCCTCCGAGTGCTCCTGACGACCCCAGTAACCCGTAGAGCCCCTCCAGCGCCTCAGCTCCCTCGTTTGTGAGCAGCAGCGTCGAAACGGCCGACGGCCGAACTCCGGCCGCCGCCAGGAGCTCGTTTCCGGCGAACCCCGGCCTCCCTGTGCCCAGCTGCGTGCGCCCCTAGATGCGCAGGAGCACTGGCTCCCTTTTGGTGCCCTCAGCGCGACCAGCCGCGGGCTATAGCACCGTCCCGAGCAACTCCGGCGAGGTCTCGTCGTCGCCGTGGTCGCCGGCGTCACTTGCTGACGTGGCTGGCTTAATTAGCCACTAAACACTGCACCGTGTCACTGACACCTAGGCCCCACGCTTTAATTAATCTTAGTTTATTTTCTGTTTAGTTTAATCTAATTACAGTGGCCCCACGCGTCAGTTTTGACCGTGCTGACTTGGCCGTTGACTGGGCCCACACGTCAGCAGCACTAACCAGCCCCAGTCACTGACCAGTGGACCCCACTGGTCAGGTTTGACCAGCAGCAGCGTCTGTTGACCTGCTGACGTCACGGTGACGCACTGCTGACACAGTAAATGTTTTTTGGAATTTAAATAAATCTTAAATGATTTATTATTTTCAGAAAATGTCCAAAACTTCTAAAAATCATAGAAATTCAACCGTAACTCCAAATTAAATAATTTATATATGAAAAATTATCAGAAAAATTCAAGGAATCCATCTGTACCATTTTCATGCATGTTTGAACAATATTTGTCCTCTGTTTTGGACAAAACAAATAAAGGGCATTTAAATAACCATATATGGAGTTGGAATTTGAATCATGTATTCAAACCAACTTCATTTAAATCATAGCTAGGTGCATTAGCCCAAAATACATTCATATTGACATGTCATAGCATGCATCATATTGTGCATTGCATTGATCGTGTTTCTTCTGTGTTTGCCGGTGTTGTTCCCCCTCGATAGACGTTGTACCGACGATGTGATCGTTGACACTGATGAAGACTCAATGCTATCTTCAGAAGTGCCAGGCAAGCAAAACCCCCTTGTTCATTCCGATACAATCCTACTCTCTTGCTCCTGCTCTCTTTTAATGCATTAGGACAACACCGATTCATCTGTTACTTGCTGCGGTAGCTGAACCCTTTATCCTTTGCATGACCTGTCATTCCACAGTAAATAGATGAAACCCACTAGCATGAGTAGGAGTTGTTTGAGCCCTGTTGTGCCTACTCATTCATGCTTGTTTGTCATGCCTGCTACTGCTTAGAGTTGAGTCAGGTCTGATTCATCGGGGATGAATCAGAGGTGTGTGAACATGTCCTACTGTGTGTGAGCTAAGTGTGTGAACACGATTTGGTAAAGGTAGCGGTGAGAGGCCATGTAGGAGTACATGGTGGGTTGTCTCATTGAAGCCGTCCTTAGGAATTGAGTTCTGTGTTTGTGATCCATGATTCAGCTACTACCATGCATTGGGCCCTGAAAGATGACCCCGCTCGACTTCTTATTCACCCTTGTCCTCTGTCCAGGAGTTGCAAGTAGTTTCTGGTGTTTGTAGTATGCTGGAGGCCGTGGACAGCGCTGACCGTAGGGGTGGGCTGTGATGCGGTAGGCACGTGGCCGGGTATACCGGGCGCCCGTTTGGTGTCACGGAACCCTGTTCACATCGTTTGGGGCTGTGAGCGAAACTCCGGCCGGATCTCCTCATGGATGGAACCCGAATAGGCGATAAACCTGGACTAGAGACTTGAGTGTTTAGGTAGGTCGTGGTCTACACCCACGTCGGCTTTCGCTTGAAGTCTGCCGAGCACATGTCGTGTGCAGACGCTAAGTGGTGGAAACATGTATGAAGAAGTACACCCCTGCAGGGTTAACATCATCTATTCGAATAGTCGTGTCCGCGGAAAAGGACTTCTGGGTTGCTTATATCAGTTCATAGACAAGTGAAAGTGGATACCCTAAAATACGCAAGATAAGCGTGAGTGCTATGGATGGCGTTCTCGTAGGGAGACGGGAGCGGATCCATAGTGGTGTATTGATATGGTGAATATGTGGACTCGTGTGCGCCACCTCAAAAGAGTTACTTGCAGTCGTAGTTCAGGATAGCCACCGAGTCAAAGCTGGCTTGCTGCAGTTAAACTCCACCATCCCCTTTGTTGATAATGATGCATATGTAGTTAGTTCTGATGTAAGTCTTGCTGGGTACATTTGTACTCACGTTTGCCTATTTTATGTTTTTGCAGAGAGACTTCGGTCTCGCTAGTAGTTCCACGTGGACTTCGACGTTTAGCTTGTTACCTCAGCTACGATCTTGTGCCCTCGGCAGGATCTGGTAGATAGTCAGGCTTCTCAGCCTTTTTCATTTCTAGATGTCTGTACTCAGACATATTAAGCTTCCGCATGTGCTTTGACTTGTATGCTCTGATTGTTGGGTCATGAGACCCATGTTTGTAATATCTCGCTCCTCAGAGCCTATTGAATAAATACTTGAATCATAGAGTCATGTTGTGATGCCATGTTGTATTTGCACATATCGAGCATATTGTGTGTATGTTATTGAAATGCTTGGTATGTGTGGGATCTGACTATCTAGTTGTTTATCCTTAGTAGCCTCTCTTACCGGGAAATGTCTCCTAGTGTTTCCACTGAGCCATGGTAGCTTGCTATTGCTCTGCAACACTTAGGCTGGCCGGCATGTGTCCTTCTTCGTTCCTGTGTCTGTCCCTTCGGGGAAATGTCACGCGATGAATACCGGAGTCCTGTTAGCCCGCTACAGCCCGGTTCACCGGGGTCCTGCTAGCCCAGTGCTACAACCTGGATTCACTCGCTGATGACCGACACGTTCGATGCTGGGTCATGGATGCCTGTCCCTATAAGTTTGTGCCACCTTGGGTTTACGACTAGCCATGTCAGCCCGGGCTCCTTATCATATGGATGCTAGCGACACTGTCATATACGTGTGCCAAAAGGCGCAAACGGTCCCGGGCAAAGGTAAGGCGACACCCGTGGGAATACCGTGCGTGAGGCCGCAAAGTGATATGAGGTGTTACATGCTAGATCGATGTGGCATTGAGTGGGGGTCCTGACAGCGTTGGTATCAGAGCTTGACTGCCTGTAGGATTACCAAGCCAAACTGGTCGAAGTTGAGTCTAGAAATGCTTTAGTTATGTAAGGGAATTGATTGTGGGATGGAACGTAAGGCTCTTTTTACTCCTTATACCTCGTGGCCTTCTGATCTGAGTCAACCTCCTCTCTTCTACGGGGATTAAGAACTAAGCTTCTCATCTATCTACTAGGATGATGAGTTACTATGTTAGAGACTTATAGGATTGATAGTTTCAAGCCTCAATTCAGTTTCTACCTCTGTATGCTAACTATTGACCTCGGAACCTTGATATTGTGCTTCTGAGTGGCTATGCCACCATTTTTGTAGCATGTCTCCAATCTTTTGAGCATTTACAGCCGTTATGCTGTCTGAGTCATCCCAGGTTTCTAAATAGTCTGATGCATTTGCAAATCCCTTCTTTTCGTTCCGATGTCTATTTAGGCCAGATTAACCACACCAACTAGTGTGTTGAGGTACTTCATTGCCTCGGTATATATGTTGGAGCTAGTATTATGACCCTAGGTGTCTTAGAGTACCACCTAGTAAGCTAGCCATGATTTGTGTTCCCAGTGTGATGATTCTGGCCTTTATTCTTGAAAGCATCTCGTGATGCCACTTAGTAGTAGGTATTCTACTCCTTGGGTTTGAACCCGAGATTCATCCTACTTACTTCATGTTGATAGTGTTTGCTAGTCCCTTTAGGATATTAGTAACCTTTGAGATAGTCCTCGAGGTTCGTGGTACATCCTTCTTCCAATTACCATGAACCATTCTTGGCAGGAGTTCTTCTGAACCAAAAGATGACAACAAGAGTGCTCTCGATGAGTTCTCCATGCTATATTGTGACTTTGCCAGCTCAACCTTTCTGCATGGGTTATCCGGAAGAATTATGTTGAACTTGGTTCGACATACTAATCTATGCATCCACAACTCAGAAAGTTATATGTTCCTTTGAGTTGTCCCTCTTTAGTTGTCTACTGACCTTCGTCTATCAATTGATAGTCAAGAGTATGCGTGCGTTCGTTTATCGATGCCTATTATTCTTGTGGTCCGTCAAGCCATTCTATCGCGGAATGACTAGGAGAAACAAACTCCAGCACCTCTTCCATATCCAGGATTGGGTCAAAGAAGTTGTGCTCCGCAGAACAAATTGCTAATCCAGCTTTTGTTCTGCTCTACCTTGGAGTATTACCATCTTTTATATCGGGATTGTTATAGGAATTGCACACCATCCTATGAACTCTTTGTACAGTGATACTTCTTGCCATCATTGTTCATTCCTCGGTTCCTGTGTTATTGTAACCGGAATGCCGACAAATGAATCATGGCGTGTGAAATCAATACTGCTAGCAACTTTGTTGCTTGGTAGTTAAAGGACAATAATTTCATTCTTAGCGTGTTGGGTTTTGAATCATCCTTCTAAGACTGATCGTGCTACCTAGTCCTTATTGCAGTGCACCCTTCGATTGATGAGTTAGGATCTTGTCAAGTCCTCACTCATTTGATCACATCGTCTTGCCCTCAAAAGCGAGATTGTTCTCGAGCTTAGTAACATACCGGTGGTTCGTGATTTTCCGAATATCTTCTCGGAAGTATTACCAGGTTGTCCCCTGACTGTTATGTTGAGCTCGTGATCAAGTTGGTTTCCTGTGAACCACCCTCTCTCCAAGAATCGGTGTTAGATATCCCTGAGCTAGTTGGTTAAGCTAGACAACAACTTGGAGAGTTGGAAGATAAAAGCTTGCCTGACTTAGTTCGTTCCAAAGGGATATTCTTGTGTAGGGTGTGTTGAAGAAAGATGATATCTTCATCGATTGGTCCCTGTGATCAGTTGCTGGACCTATTATCTTATCCAATCTTTGATTTGAGTATGAGCTATCGTCAAATCAAATCAGAACCAACGATATTCGTAATGTTGTCTTACTCGTGGTTTTCCTCGAGCATATACCATTATATTCTTTGGTCTAACCAATGCTATCACTGTGTTCACTTAACTATGGAAATCCTTTTATATGGAAACCTGGATGAATTGTTGTTGAGTCCATTGACAACATCCTTATCTCCTCCATGATTTTGTTGAACATTAAGCTAGTGTTGGAAACTTTGAAAGCATTTCTTCATGCTAGTTCATGAAGCATATGTTCGGATCTAAGAAGTGACTTCTCCAGTTCATGTGCATTTGATGCAAGTTGCCGCCGTGGATTGGAGAAAGTCAATGTTGTTTCTTTTGGAATCATCCCAAATCGGTCATGCATACGTGCGAAGTATTCTGTGGTCTGGAGACTTGCAACCTTCATTCCATATGTGTCCCGAGCACACCAAGCCACCGATTGATTTGTTCAAGGAGAAGAAGTTCCTTCTTAAGAGCATGCCTTATGCAAGGACTTCGATATCCTTGTTGATGGTTTCCCCACCTGAACTCGGTAGTGTTTAATTATAAGATTACTACGTGGCCGTGCTTGTCTGGGACAACGTGTTCACATGTTTGTGGCAGAACCAGCTCATGTTTTGGAGCTTACTATCGTAGTTCATTCCCCGAGAATCTCGCAACGTCATCTCGTCGATTTGTGTTGCAAACTTTCGTTTTCTTCCTAGACTCGATGAGTCTGGAATATCCTGACACCAACCAGATCTGAATCTCAGGCAGATATGATGGTTTGGAACATTTCCCAAGAACTATAATATTGGTCTCGCGATAACCGGTAAAGTGGATGTCGTGGCCAACACACCCAGCCGGAAGACCTCCTGTTGTAGTATCTTGATTTGAGGAAGATGGCCACCTCCCCATAGGGATTTCGTAGGATTTACTCCCTAGTTGCCCCTATGGATTTTTGTGTTTCCGGAGTCCGACCTTTACTTGATGTTCTAGATACCAGACCATTTCTATGAATGGGTTACACTAGCACATCAAGGAGAACATTAGAAGCGGAGTGCTAAATGTCTCTCGATCGATCATCCAGATTTTGTTTCCTTGGCCTCGCTAAGGTGAAATCTGAGAAGGTGTTATCTTCCTTTGCATCTGCATCCTCCACCGGTATTCATCATGGTAGTAAGTTGTGTTGCCAGAATCCTTGACACGGATATTGGTAAAACCTTGATAAATATGGAAATGCTCAAGTTCTTGAGAGCACGCGCAAGTGCTAGGTTTGATCGTCGGCATTAACTGTATAGTGCTCTCAGTTTCCTCGGCAATGCTATGACCTTTTCAAACAATGAATTCACTCTCTATTGTTGGATTCTTCCCCAGTTACCAGAATCATTCCCAGCATTTGCATTTTGTTCCCAGCTTGCACTGCCAATGTGCCATTCTACCACGGGTCTCTTCCATTTCCGGTGGTAAGCAAAATCATCCATTACGTTGTCTTCAACAAGGTAATCCACATCATCCAAGTCCGAGTATGCCATTCTACCGACCCCCTCCAAACGATCGGTCGAGAATTGCCTTAGGCTGGTTTAAAAAGTTTCAATGATCTCTGAATCAAAGGTAATTCTTTTTGCCACTTAAGGGGATATATCTATGAGTCACGGTTCCTAAGGTGTCTCGTTGTGGTATCATGGCAACTCAACTCCTCGCTACGTTGACAATCGTTACCACCTTTTTAAGTGTGAAATTGTTGTCTACCTAGTGAACCTTCGTCATCAGCTTCACTCCATTCCTATGGATGTGTGCTTCGTCTCTCAGCTCGAGAGATGTTGCTATGTCTCATTCCAAGAGTTAATCCTGAGTTGTTCGACCTTCGAGAAGATTGATCCTTCTAGAGTTCCCCTCTCCTCTCGTTGTCATGTTGGTTGGAGTTCTCGGAGCAAGACATCAAGACAATGATGGTGATCGAATCAATGTTCTTATGAAGGGTAACCTGGATCGTGAAGATTGTGTTAGTTTGCGTTTCCCCTTCATCTTACCCTACGCTTGAATCTCGGGATGAGATTTTTGTTTAGTGGGGGTGAGTTGTCACATCCCTAGTTCTGGCCTGACCTATGCTTGCTTCCATCTGTGCATCATGTTTAAATTTTTGAAACTTGAACTGAGGAATTTAGAAGCCTCAAAACCCTAAATAAAAGAAGGGCAAAAAACCCTAAAATCTCATTCATTGTTCCAAAATGCTCTTCTTAAATGTTTGATAATTTTGGCAAAGGGTTCTGGTCCCAACCAAAATATAGAACATTTTTAAGGACATAATCTTGGGACTTTGAATTTAAATCATTAGCTATTTGAATTTGAATTATATTCATATAATTAGAATATAATTTCAAATACCCCTGAAATATTTTATGAGCTTTTGGAAAAGTCCATCTAGCAAAATAAAAATATTCAAAGGAGTTTTTGACATTGTTTGAATTTGTTTAAATTCAAAATAATGGCAAAAGATATTAATAAAAGAAAACAGAACAATAAAAAAAAGAGCAGAAGACCTACCTGTGCGGCCTGCTGCAGAAGCCGGCCCAGCCCATCTCCACTTCCCCGTGTCGTCTTCCTCGCGCCAGTAGGCAGCGCGCGTGGCTGACGCACGCCGGCACGCGCTCGGCCACCTCCTGCCTCCCTGCTTGCCTCCGCTACTCCCTGGAGACGCCACGCGGCCCCCTCGACCCTCTCTCACTCTCCCGTGTCTCTCCCTCCGTCCCTATCCCCCTCTGCTCTCTCTCCCTCCCGCGACCGAACGGAGCCCGTCGCCGCCGTTCGCCATAGCCGTAGCCGCAGCCATCCTCGAGCCTCTCCGACACGCCCACGAGCTCCGCCTCGCCCCTCTCTTCCTCCTCACTGAGCCGCCCGACGCCGGAAGCCCCTGGACGTCGCAAGCACCGCCGTTCCCCTCGTCGGCCACCGGAGATCGTCGCCGTCGATTTGCTGCCTCCGGTGCCTCCCCGAGCTCGCCGTCTGCTCCAATCGACTCCTCGTGAGCTCCTCTTCTCTTCCCCTCACTCCGTGCACTTGATTTCGTCCCCTAGCTAGCTGCCCCGCCGAACCCGAGCTCCGGCCGCCGCCATGGACGATGAGCTTCGTGCTCCCGAGCTCCTCCACCTGCGCTCGTTGCCTCCGAGTGCTCCTGACGACCCCAGTAACCCGTAGAGCCCCTCCAGCGCCTCAGCTCCCTCGTTTGTGAGCAGCAGCGTCAAAACGCCCGACGGCCGAACTCCGGCCGCCGCCAGGAGCTCGTTTCCGGCGAACCCCGGCCCCCCTGTGCCCAACTGCGTGCGCCCCTAGATGCGCGGGAGCACGGGCTCCCTTTTGGTGCCCTCAGCGCGACCAGCCACGGGCTGTAGCGCCGTCCCGAGCAACTCCGGCGAGGTCTCGCCGTCGCCGTGGTCGCCGGCGTCACTTGCTGACGTGGCTGGCTTAATTAGCCACTAAACACCGCACCGTGTCACTGACACCTAGGCCCCACGCTTTAATTAATCTTAGTTTATTTTCTGTTTAGTTTAATCTAATTACAGTGGCCCCACGCGTCAGTTTTGACCGTGCTGACTTGGCCGTTGACTGGGCCCACACGTCAGCGGCACTAACCAGCCCCAGTCACTGACCAGTGGACCCCACTGGTCAGGTTTGACCAGCAGCAGCGTCTGTTGACCTGCTGATGTCACGGTGACGCACTGCTGATGCAGTAAATGTTTTCTGGAATTTAAATAAATCTTAAATGATTTATTATTTTCAGAAAATGTCCAAAACTTCTAAAAATCATATAAATTCAACCGTAACTCCAAATTAAATAATTTATATATGAAAAATTATCAGAAAAATTCAAGGAATCCAGCTGTACCATTTTCATGCATGTTTGAACAATATTTGTCCTCTGTTTTGGACAAAACAAATAAAGGGCATTTAAATAACCATATATGGAGTTGGAATTTGAATCATGTATTCAAGCCAACTTCATTTAAATCATATCTAGGTGCATTAGCCCAAAACACATTCATATTGCCATGTCATAGCATGCATCATATCGTGCATTGCATTGATCGTGTTTCTTTTGTGTTTGCCGGTGTTGTTCCCCCTCGATAGACGTTGTACCGACGATGTGATCGTTGACACTGATGAAGACTCAATGCTATCTTCAGAAGTGCCAGGCAAGTAAAACCCCCTTGTTCATTCCGATACAATCCTACTCTCTCGCTCCTGCTCTCTTTTAATGCATTAGGACAACACCGATTCATCTGTTACTTGCTGCGGTAGCTGAACCCTTTATCCTTTGCATGACCTGTCATTCCACAGTAAATAGATGAAACCCACTAGCATGAGTAGGAGTTGTTTGAGCCTTGTTGTGCCTTCTCATTCATGCTTGTTTGTCATGCCTGCTACTGCTTAGAGTTGAGTCAGGTCTGATTCATCGGGATGAATCAGAGGTGTGTGAACATGTCCTACTGTGTGTGAGCTAAGTGTGTGAACACGATTTGGTAAAGGTAGCGGTGAGAGGCCATGTAGGAGTACATGGTGGGTTGTCTCATTGAAGCCGTCCTTAGGAACTGAGTTCTGTGTTTGTGATCCATGATTCAGCTACTACCATGCATTGGGCCCTGAAAGATGACCCCGCTCGACTTCTTATTCACCCTTGTCCTCTGTCCAGGAGTTGCAAGTAGTTTCTGGTGTTTGTAGTATGCTGGAGGCCGTGGACAGTGCTGACCGTAGGGGTGGGCTGTGATGCGGTAGGCACGTGGCCGGGTATACCGGGCGCCCATTTGGTGTCACGGAACCCTGTTCACATCGTTTGGGGCTGTGAGCGAAACTCCGGCCGGATCTCCTCATGGATGGAACCCGAATAGGCGATAAACCTGGACTAGAGACTTGAGTGTTTAGGTAGGTCGTGGTCTACACCCATGTCGGCTTTCGGTTGAAGTCTGCCAAGCACATGTCGTGTGCAGACGCTAAGTGGTGGAAACATGTATGAAGAAGTACACCCCTGCATGGTTAACATCATCTATTCAAATAGCCGTGTCCGCGGAAAAGGACTTCTGGGTTGCTTATATCAGTTCATAGACAAGTGAAAGTGGATACCCTAAAATACGCAAGATAAGCGTGAGTGCTATGGATGGCGTTCTCGTAGGGAGACGGGAGCGGATCCATAGTGGTGTATTGATATGGTGAATATGTGGACTCGTGTGCGCCACCTCAAAAGAGTTACTTGCAGTCGTAGTTCAGGATAGCCACCGAGTCAAAGCTGGCTTGCTGCAGTTAAACTCCACCATCCCCTTTGTTGATAATGATGCATATGTAGTTAGTTCTGATGTAAGTCTTGCTGGGTACATTTGTACTCACGTTTGCCTATTTTATGTTTTTGCAGAGAGACTTCAGTCTCGCTAGTAGTTCCACATGGACTTCGACGTTTAGCTTGTTACCTCAGCTACGATCTTGTGCCCTCAGCAGGATCTGGTAGATAGTCAGGCTTCTCAGCCTTTTTCATTTCTAGATGTCTGTACTCAGACATATTAAGCTTCCGCATGTGCTTTGACTTGTATGCTCTGATTGTTGGGTCATGAGACCCATGTTTGTAATATCTCGCTCCTCAGAGCCTATTGAATAAATACTTGAGTCGTAGAGTCATGTTGTGATGCCATGTTGTATTTGCACATATCGAGCATATTGTGTGTATGTTATTGAAATGCTTGGTATGTGTGGGATCTGACTATCTAGTTGTTTATCCTTAGTAGCCTCTCTTAACGGGAAATGTCTCCTAGTGTTTCCACTGAGCCATGGTAGCTTGCTACTGCTCCGGAACACTTAGGCTGGCCGGCATGTGTCCTTCTTCGTTCCTGTGTCTGTCCCTTCGGGGAAATGTCACGCGATGAATACCAGAGTCCTGTTAGCCCGCTACAGCCCGGTTCACCGGAGTCCTGCTAGCCCAGTGCTACAGCCTGGATTCACTCGCTGATGACCGACACGTTCGATGCTGGGTCATGGATGCCTGTCCCTGTAAGTTTGTGCCACCTTGGGTTTACGACTAGCCATGTTAGCCCGGGCTCCTTATCATATGGATGCTAGCGACACTGTCATATACGTGTGCCAAAAGGCGCAAACGGTCCTGGGCAAAGGTAAGGCGACACCCGTGGGAATACCGTGCGTGAGGCCGCAAAGTGATATGAGGTGTTACATGCTAAATCGATGTGGCATTGAGTCGGGGTCCTGACATATTCCCAAACCCTAACCATATCGGTCCTACCGAGTTGCATGTCAGTCCCACCGAAAATCTCTAACGGTCACTAGGTTTACATTTTCGGTCCGACCGAGTTTGTTGATTCGGTCCCACCTAGATTGGAGAACTATGTGTAATGGTTGGATTTTGTGTGGAGGCTATATATACCCCTCCACCTCCTCTTCATTCGAAGAGAGAGCCATCAGAACACATACACCATTCCAACTCATATGTTCTGAGAGAGAACCACCTACTCATGTGTTGAGACCAAGATATTCCATTCCTACCATATGAATCTTGATCTCTAGCCTCTCCAAGTTGCTTTCCACTCAAATCTTCTTTCCACAAAATCCAAATCCTACGAGAGAGAGTTGAGTGTTGGGGAGACTATCATTTGAAGCACAAGAGCAATGAGTTCATTACCTACACACCATTTGTTACTTCTTGGAGAGTGGTGTCTCCTAGATTGGCTAGGTGTCACTTGGGAGCCTCCGACAAGATTGTGGAGTTGAACCAAGGAGTTTGTAAGGGCAAGGAGATCGCCTACTTCGTGAAGATCTACCGCTAGTGAGGCAAGTCCTGTGTCGGCGATGGCCATGGTGGGATAGACAAGGTTGCTTCTTCGTGGACCCTTTGTGGGTGGTTGCTTCTTCGTGGACCCTTCGTGGGTGGAGCCCTGTGTGGACTCGCACAACCGTTACCCTTTGTGGGTGGAGCCCTCCGTGGACTCTCGCAATCGTTACCCTTTGTGGGTTGAAGTCTCCATCAACGTGGATGTAGGATAGCACCACCTATCCAAACCACGGGAAAAACATCCGTGTCTCCAATTGCGTTTGAATTCTCCAAACCCTTCCCTTTACATTCTTGCAAGTTGCATGCTTTACTTTCCGCTGCCAATATACTCTTTGCATGCTTGCTTGAATTGTGTGATGATTGCTTGACTTGTCCTAAAATAGCTAAAATCTGCCAAGAACTAAAATTGGGAAAAGGTTAAGTTTTTATTTGGTCAAGTAGTCTAATCACCCCCCTCTAGACATACATTCGATCCTACAAGTGGTATCAGAGCTTTGGTCTCCATTTGCTTTGATCTCCGTAGCTTTTGGTGGTCATAGCCTTGGTTTCACAACCTAGGAGAGTATGGCGTCTAGCGAGGGAAATTATCACCGTAGAGGTCCCTACTTTGATGGTACTAATTTTGCTAGTTGGAAGCATAAAATGAAAATGCATATTCTTGGACATAACCCCGCCGTTTGGGATATTGTGTGTGTTGGTTTGCAAGGTGACTTCTTTGATGGGAGAGAACCAAACCGTGAAGCTACCGCGGATGAGTTGAAGATGTTGCAATACAATGCTCAAGCTTGTGATATTCTCTTCAACGGATTGTGCCCCGAAGAATTCAACAAAATCAGCCGTCTTGAGAATGCGAAGGAAATTTGGGACACTTTGATTAATATGCACGAAGGTACCGACCCCATCAAGGAATCCAAGTTGGATGTGCTTCAAAGCCAACTTGACAAGTTCAAGATGAAGGATGCTGAAGGTGTCGCTGAAATGTACTCTAGGCTTGCTCTCATCACGAATGAGATTGCTGGCTTAGGAAGTGAAGAGATGACCGATAGATTCATCACCAAGAAGATTCTAAGAGCCTTGGATGGAAAATATGATACCGTGTGCACATTGATCCAAATGATGCCCAATTACAAAGATCTCAAGCCAACAGAGGTGATTGGAAGAATTGTTGCTCATGAGATGTCACTTAAGGATAAAGAGGAACTTCACAACAAATCAAGTGGTGCCTATAAAGCCTCATGTGAAGCCCCTACATCATCAAGTGAGAAACAAGACTTCAATGAAGAATTGAGCTTAATGGTGAAGAACTTCAACAAGTTCTACAAGAGTAGAAGCAAATATAGAAGCTTCAAGTCAAGGTCCTACAATGACAAAAGATCTTCTAGTTGAGAGCGAAACTGCTACAGTTGTGGAAGACCCGGACACTATTCCAATGAGTGTATGGCTCCCTACAAGAGAAGAGAAGATTCTCCAAAAAGAAGAAGCAAAGAATCACCACCAAGAGAGAGAAGGAGTAGAGATGATCGTTATGAACGAAGATACTCACGGAGAAGCAAGGATTCGGAAAGGAAGGAAAAATCATCAAGGAGCTACACAAGACGAAGACATCAAGCTCATGTTGGTGAATGGGTATCCGGCTCCGACTCCGAGAGCCACTCCGAGAGAACTTATCACTCCGACTCCGAAGATACTCAAGATGAAGGTGTTGCCGGTCTAGCACTTGTGTCAACCAACTCCTACGACATATTTGACTCACCAAATGAAGGAATTGGAAGATGCTTCATGGCCAAAGGTCCTAAGGTAACACACCCCGAGTATGTTGATTTCAATAGTGATGAAGATGACTTGTTAGGTGATGATTTGCTTATTGACAACTCTAGTGATGAATACTATGATGAAATGTCAATTAATCATGCTAATCAAGATAAAATGAATGACAATGATAAGGAAAAGATTGAGGCTCTAACTAAAGAACTAAACACTCTTAAGTTAGCTCATGAAACTATCTTCGAAGATCATCGAGAACTTTTAAGAGCTCCTGAGAAATTATGATTTGAAAAGCTCAATCTTGAGCAAGAGCATGAGTTCTTAAAAGCAATCAATGATGATCTCCGCAAGAAAAGTTCTTCTTACATTGCCAAGCGTTTACTCTTATCCACTTACATGCCTCAAGTCAAGTCTAGTAACAAGAACAAGAAAGATTCTTCCTCTAGCAGTAACAACGATCATGCTAAATCCAATATTGTTGCTTCTAGTAGTTCTCTTGATTCCACTAATGACTCTCTTAGCCAAGTTACACTTGAGCAAGAAAATAGCTTATTGAAGGGAATTATAGAGAAAAGAGTGTACAAAAGCCTTGCCGGGAGCAAGCAATTCGAGGAAATTGTGCGCAAGCAAGGAATGCACCGGAAGAATCAAGGCGTTGGTTTTGAACGAAAGTTCAATGCCAATGGAGTTGAGTGGGAAGAAGATCAATACCCCAAGACAAAGTTTGTTCCTCAACAACATAAGTATGATACTTCTTTCAAGGGGACACAAGCTCAAGATGATCTTCCACCACAATACTACAAGCAAAAAGGCAAGGACAAGCTTCAAGAGGAAATTGACGCATTTGAAGAAGCTCCTAAGACCTTAGTCAAGTGGATTCCCAAGACTACTTCAAGTTCCACTTCATCAAGTACGACTACAACTCCAAGGATTCCCATCAAGATGATGTGGATCCAAAAGAAGAAGAACTAGAGAGTCCTTGAGGGTGACTCCGCCAACATACTTCACTCTTATCATTTTGGCAAGAACAAGTGCAATCAACTTCCACATCCTGCACTAGTTCAAAGAGTCACAAACCCTCTTGTTGGTAAGACAAGGGACAAGGTAACCTAAAAGTTTTCATGGACATCATCTTGTGTGTGCATCACTCTATGTCTATGGATATCCTTGTTTGTTCCTTGTGGGACTAACCCATGTAGGTATTGAAAGTGTAATTCACTCAAATGGATAGCTCCAAGTGATCTACATCAACATTGAGCATCCACATCTTCAACATCTACATGAAGTCATCATCGACGAAACCCAAGGTTAGTTCATCCCTCCAAGGGGGGATATCCCATCTAGGGGGAGCTTTACTCTAAGACTTGAGCTAAAGCAACTCTAAAGATGTGAACACAACAATGCTTTATGTAAAAGTGGTAACCCCACTTGAGCTTAAACGATGAGTATGACCTATGATCAAGTGTTCTCACTTGACTCCTAAGTCAATATACTCATATATAGATGACCTTGTCATCGCAAATTGCTTGATAGATGCTAGAATTGGTTGTGCATGCCTTGCCACATATTTCATTTGCCATCTTATTGTGTGAGCATGCTCGTTGCATATTTTACTCATTCGAGGACATCCACTTGTTGTTTTGATCGTTTGGGTTTATTTCCTTTGCCAAGTGGATGGACAAGAATGCCTAAGAACCTCCTCTAGCTATCTATGCTTTTCTCGTCTCAAACTCTATCCATGCTGCATCACAAAATTTGATCAAGTCAGATTCGAACCACTCTGTGTGAGGAGCGCTCGGAGTCCCCAATTCGTCATAGACTTAAACTTCCAAAACCTCTTTATGATTCTTGGTCTGACCGATACCCCACTTTCGGTCCTACCGAGATCATTAAGTTGATCTAGGTTTTCGATCTCGGTGCAACCGATTTGAACATTTCGGTCACACTGAGTTTCAGTAACTGCATGCAGTTATGAATCTCGGTGCCACCGAGTTGTTCCACTCGGTCACACCGACAGGGTCGGGCTATATATAGTCACGGGCAAAATTTGGAAATTTCTCCGAACCCCTTCGCCCGCGCGATAGCCTGCTCTGTCAATGTGGTCTCCAGATCGTCTTCTCGCTGCCAGCCGCCTCCAGTAGCTGGTCTCCGTCGCCGTCAACAGGAATTCTGCCCCGCCGTTGCCGCCGTAGCGAGTCTCCGCCGAGCTAGGGTATGGACTCGATCTTTGTGCCATTCTCCAATCCAATTCTCAGCACATTGTGATCATCATGATTCTTGCCACGATTGAAACACTCCTATCCAGTCAATACGCCCGTAGATTAGCTTAGATTCAAAAATTTTAGGGTTAGGTCTCCGCCGAAACCATCTCGGACCCACCGAGTTGAAAAACTCGGTCCCACCGATTTGGCTTATGCCATTGCATAAGTGAGACTCGGTCTGACCGAGAATTACTTATTGGTGTGACCGATTTTGGAACTCTGTGAAACCCTAGCAGTCTCGGTGCCACCGAACTGTGACTCGGTCCAACCGAGTTCACTAGTTTAGGTTCCAAAACTGCTTCGGTATCACCGAGTTTAAAAATCGGTAGATCCGAGATGATTTCAGTGGGAAACTAAAACTAAATTTTTGGATCATTCTTTTGCAAAAATATCTGCATTTTGTGATGCTCATCTATTCTACCTCATCTATAAACTATTCACAGGGTCAGCAGTCAGAGCTTGCAGCATGTCTGATCAGAGTGACAGCCAGAACTTGTCAGAGCAGCAAGTGCAGATGAGTGAGGGCACTAGTCCCTCCAGCTCTTCAGATGATGACAACAGAAGTACCCCAAGCAATCTGCCAAAAGCTGCCACCAGACAGAGGAAGAAGAGAACTTTAGACTCCAAAGATGAAGATTAGGTGGCAGAGGAAGAGGCCACATCAAAGAGAGTTGAGCCAGCTCAAGGCACAAAGCCAGGTCTAAAGATCAAAAGGCCAGCAGGCAGGCAGCCTATGTCAAAGGCTAGAGCCTCAACTGAGAAGCCTGCACCCAAAGAGCTAGTTGCTGCAGAAGGCAAGAAGAGGAAGGAAAGGGTCAAGAAAACCGTAGCCAGAGTGCTTGGAAAGGCTTCCATCATGGAAGAGGAAGAGGAAGAAGAGGTAGCTGCACCAGCACCTAAGGCACCCAAGCTGATGGGTGATGCCATAAGATCATGGGCTACTGCATCTAAGCCCAAAGCTGCCTCCAAGCCAAAACCAAAGAGGAATACAAGGAGCATTCCTGCAGCTGAGAAGAACAAGGCCCCAGTGCCTGAGACTATTGCTGAAGAAGAGGATGAAGAGCAAGTTCTTAGAAAGCTCAAGCCCAAGATCCCAGACCACAATGATGCTCATCCTGTGGCTGAGGACATGAAGCTCAGGAGAGATTCAGGGCTGAGGAAGTGGAGAGAAGCAGACCTGTATGCTTCAAGAAGAAGGACTGCTGTGGATTACAGATTTCATACCAAGGAACAACAGGACTTCTATGAGAAAGTGCTGCTAGATAAGAAGCCCATTGTTTGTGACATGAGATGGGTTGACTGGACTTACATGAAGGAAAATGAGGAACACTACCCTGGAGTGTATGACAGCTTTAGTGCTTGTGGAGTTGCTGACTTTGTTGGGCAGAAGCTCACAAAGTGGAACGAGGAGCTTATCATGCAATTCTACTCCACGGCACACTTCTACCCAGATGGAAGGATCACATGGATGTCTGAAGGTACGAGGTACCAATCAACTGTTGAGGAATGGGCTCAACTGATCAATGCCCCAAAGGAGGAAGCAGATGACTTGGACATTTATGCCAAGAAAAAGATGGATCATAACTCAATGTCCAACATGTACAAGGAAATTCCAAATGAAGCTCTTGACACTTTCAAATTTGGCTCAGTGCATTATCTTCTGTCAGGGCTGCCAACCATCAATTGGATATTGAGGCACACCTTATTGCCCAAGTCTGGAGATCACAAGATGATCAGAGGCCATGCAATCAACTTGCTTCACGTCTTTGATGTGCCACAGAAGTTCAAGGTCATGAGCCTCATAGTAGAGACTATCAAGAGGACTGCAGCAGATCAGAAGAGGAGCTGTGGATATGCACCTCAAATTCAGGAGCTCATCAACTCTAAGATGGGCACGGGCATATATTTATTGGACAAGGAACACCTGCCCATCCGTCCAGATTTTGAGGACAATCAAGTTGTCATGACTGAGAATGAGCCATCGTCTGCCCAAGCACAAGCAAAGAAGGAGAAGGCAAGGAAGGAGAAAGCTGCCAAGATGCCAACTCAAGAGGAGGCATCTGAGTATTTCTTGAAGACCAAACAAGAGCAGCTTGGTTACCTGATTGCATCCACCCTGCGGATTGAGAAAGGACTAGCCACCCTAACTCAAAACCAGGCAAGCCTAGAGAGAATCATGGAACAAAAGTTCTATGACTTGGATGTCAAGGTGACAGAGATTCAGACTGCAGCGGAGCAGCTCCAGGATGACATGCAGGAGAGGAGAGGCAGGACTACCACTCATGCCTTTGCCAGAGTGCCACGAGGTCCGAGGTCGTCTGCCGTGCCAGTTGCTGACACAAGAGCCACCACTTCTGCACCAGCTACAGCTTCAGTTCCACTAGCTCCAGCATCTACTTCAGCTCCAACTCCAGCGTCTACTTCAGCATCTACAGAAGCCTTCGTCCTTGGAGTGATCCGGACTCCACCACCACCAGAAGATCAAGCCTGAGCGTCGATCTAGCACTATGCATTTTCTAGGAACTTTTTGGTAACTTGTTGCCAAAGGGGGAGAAGATGTATAGATCATAGGCTGAGAGAGAGAGTGAGTGTTGTTTTTTTCTCTCTTGCTTTATTTGGTGGTTTTTCGAACTTGTTTGCTTTTGAGTGCTTGAGATACTATGTCATTGCTTGTGAGCAATTGATGATCATGTGTTTGATCATAAGCTACACTTATTGCTTGCTTAATGCTATTATCTTATCTATCTTATGCGATCATTCACTCTAACTCCTTGTGCATTTGCAGTACAAAGCAAATTTTAAATATGCACAAACTTAGGGGGAGCTCTTACTTATCACATACTTCTCAAAGTGACGATATATTTCATACTTATTATCATTTGTCGAAGCTTTGATCTATATGTTGTCATCAATTACCAAAAAGGGGGAGATTGAAAGTGCAACTATCCCTAGGTGGTTTTGGTAATTCATAACAACATATAGCTCATTGAGCTAATGCTATTCCAAGATGATTATTTCAGGAAAGCTCAATGATTGGCATGGCATGGATGTGAAAGTGGAACCCTCAAAATGCTAAGGACAAAGGATTGGCTCAAGCTCAAAAGCTCAAGACTCTTCATTTTATATTTTAGTGATCCAAGATCACATTGAGTCTTTAGGAAAAGCCAATACTATCAAGGAGGGATGAGGTGTTGCTTAATGAGCCTCTTGCTTCATGTGCTTAGTGATATGCTCCAAAACCCTCAACTACTTTCCCATGTCCACATATGACCTAAACCCTAAGCCAAACTCGGTCCTACCGATTCTTCCTATCTGGCGCCACCGAGTTTCACTTGTCATAAGCCACTGCCAAACCCTAGCAATTCGGTTCTACCGATAGGGATCTCGGTCTCACCGAGATGGGATTGCAAACTCTCTGTTTCCCTTTCGTAACTTTTCGGTCTCACCGAAAGAGCGAATCGGTCCCACCGAGATTGCAATGTAAATTCAGTGTTTCCCTTTTGTAACTTTTCGGTCTCATCGAAAGAGCAAATCGGTCCCACCGAGTTTGTCTGACCAACTCTCTGGTTAGCTAATTACCAAATTCGGTCTCACCGAGTTTGTGTAATCGGTCTCACCGAGATTACGTTATGCCCAAACCCTAACCATATCGGTCCTATCGAGTTGCATGTCAGTCCCACCGAAAATCTCTAACGGTCACTAGGTTTACATTTTCGGTCCGACCGAGTTTGTTGATTCGGTCCCACCGAGATTGGAAAACTGTGTGTAACGGTTGGATTTTGTGTGGGGGCTATATATACCCCTCCACCTCCTCTTCATTCGAAGAGAGAGCCATCAGAACACATACACCATTCCAACTCATATGTTCTGAGAGAGAACCACCTACTCATGTGTTGAGACCAAGATATTCCATTCCTACCATATGAATCTTGATCTCTAGCCTCTCCAAGTTGCTTTCCACTCAAATCTTCTTTCCACAAAATCCAAATCCTATGAGAGAGAGTTGAGTGTTGGGGAGACTATCATTTGAAGCACAAGAGCAAGGAGTTCATTACCTACACACCATTTGTTACTTCTTGGAGAGTGGTGTCTCCTAGATTGGCTAGGTGTCACTTGGGAGCCTCCGACAAGATTGTGGAGTTGAACCAAGGAGTTTGTAAGGGCAAGGAGATCGCCTACTTTGTGAAGATCTACCGCTAGTGAGGCAAGTCCTGTGTGGGTGATGGCCATGGTGGGATAGACAAGGTTGCTTCTTCGTGGACCCTTCGTGGGTGGAGCCCTGTGTGGACTCGCGCAACCGTTACCCTTTGTGGGTGCAGCCCTCCGTGGACTCTCGCAACCGTTACCCTTTGTGGGTTGAAGTCTCCATCAACGTGGATGTAGGATAGCACCACCTATCCGAACCACGGGAAAAACATCCGTGTCTCCAATTGCATTTGAATTCTCCAAACCCTTCCCTTTACATTCTTGCAAGTTGCATGCTTTACTTTCCGCTGCCAATATACTCTTTGCATGCTTGCTTGAATTGTGTGATGATTGCTTGACTTGTCCTAAAATAGCTAAAATCTGCCAAGAACTAAAATTGGGAAAAGGTTAAGTTTTTATTTGGTCAAGTAGTCTAATCACCCCCCTCTAGACATACTTTCGATCCTACAAGTGGTATCAGAGCTGTGGTCTCCATTTGCTTTGATCTCCATAGCTTTTGGTGGTCATAGCCTTGGTTTCACAACCTAGGAGAGTATGGCGTCTAGCAAGGGAAATTATCACCGTAGAGGTCCCTACTTTGATGGTACTAATTTTGCTAGTTGGAAGCATAAAATGAAAATGCATATTCTTGGATATAACCCCGCCGTTTGGGCTATTGTGTGTGTTGGTTTGCAAGGTGACTCACGGTTGATTTTCCCCCTCTTTTCCTTCTTTCTATACCCGATTGCTGCGACTAGATGTTGGAGCCCAGGAGCCAGACGCCACTGTCGATGACGACTACTACTACTCGGGAGGTGCCTACTACTATGTGCAGTCCGCTGACGATGACCAGGAGTAGTTTAGGTGGATCCCAGGCAGGAGGCCTGCGCCTCTTTCGATCTGTATCCCAGTTTGTGCTAGCCTTCTTAAGGCAAACTTGTTTAACTTATGTCTGTACTCAGATATTGTTGCTTCCGCTGACTCGTCTATGATCGAGCTCTTATATTCGAGCCCTCAAGGCCCCTGGCTTGTAATATGATGCTTGTATGACTTATTTTATTTGTAGAGTTGTGTTGTGATATCTTCCCATGAGTCCCTGATCTTGATCGTACATGTTTGCATGTATGATTAGTGTACAGTCAAATCGGGGGCGTCATAGTGGGTACCTCGTGTGCTCTCGGGACTCCATTTTCTTGCACGATACTTCTTTTGGTCGGTAAAAATTCATTATATAATCTCCCAAAGGTTTTGACCACCGTACCACGCAAATATAATCTGTTCTTGTTTCTAGCTGTTTTCTGTCAGGGTTGTCAAGGCCAGGCATCATGTCGTCCCCCTCCTCCAACAACGGTGACAACGATGCTTGGCTAATGAAGATAGAGCTGAAGAGGGAAGAACTTATGGAGATCAACAAGGATGAAGGGATCAAGAAGGCCACGGAGTACCAAGTTCCGGCAGCAGAAGACATCCTTCAACCTGATCACAATCTTCTTACCCCAACTGAGATCGAAGCTTTCAAGATGATTGATTTAGCTCGTATACAAAACAAGTATATCACACGTGAAAATATTTTGTTGAAGGAGCATATCATCGCACTCAAGGGCATTATCCGCAAGTTGGAGGATCTCCTATGCTCGATGTGCGACTATCCATCATCACCAACACCCTCTTCACCGAAAAAGAAGGAGATATAAACACATGAGTATGGGCACTCCCCTTGGCAACTGCCAAGCTTGGGGGAGTGCCCCGGTATCGTATCACCATCACTTTTATCTTTACCGTTTTTCTTAGTTTGGTCCTTTTGATAATATCTTGATCTAGTAGAATAAAGCTTTGGTATGGTCTAGTTGTGAGTTTTGCTTTATGATCCCTCTATGTAATCGAGTCCGTGAGCTATATAATAAAGATTAGTGTTGAGTCAAGGGCTTGATTATTTTGCTATGATCTTGAGGGAGTTAAATAAAATAAAAGGGAAGAAATAAAAAGAAAAAAGAGATGATATGAATCTTCTGGAAAGTAAGGAGCTCACATATAAAGAGTATGATATCTGTAATTTCCTGGACTATACTTTGAACAAGTTGGCTGGCGACAATGCCAGCTCTTTCTTTAGACGCAGGCTTACCCCTGATCTGCTTAAGCAGTGGGAAGCGTTGCGATCTACAATCAAAAACATTCCCCTTGCAAAAGTGGAGATGGTGACAAAGTCTTCTGGGGGCTTAACTAGAATGGCAAGTTTACTTCTAAATCTGTGTACAGATTACTAGAAAAACCCCTTGCTGGGTGTAACTATAAGTGGATATGGAAAGCCAAAGTTCCTCTCAAGATTAAAATCTTTTTATGGTAGTTATCCCAAGACACGATACTCACAAGACAAGTGATGAGGGAAAGAAAGTGGCCAGGGAATCCTCGTTGTTCATTCTGCAGGGAGGCAGAAACCTCTAACCACCTCTTTTTCACTTGCCCGGTTGCTAGGGTGGTTTGGAGATCTATTGGGGTATTTCGTCTGGTGTAGTAAATTTCTTCCTGGCAAAGAAACCTTTTATACTGTGGGCTTAGCTGCTACATGCTGGGCCATCTGGCTGGCGCCTAATCAGGCCACTTTTGAGAAAAAACAGATTAAGACTCCTTTTGAGATTGTTTTCTCCCTTTGTTCGTTTCTATTATACTGGACAGGTTTGCAGAAAAGAGAGGCAGTTGGAGAGCTTCGCGCAGGTGCAGAGATGATCAGGAATGGCACGCTGCAGCTGATGAAACTATGTGACCCTGTCAAGCAAACGATCCGGACGTGAAGATCAAGGTGCGGCCTCGGCGTGGCAAAAAATGACTCTGGTGTCCCCCGGAAATGGAGCTGGAGGCAATCCTCTCCGTCTGTTCTCGTCATCTGATACTTTTGTCTAGTCTTGCCAGTTCGGGCAGTCCGATGTGTGGTTTGCGTCTGTTTGATCGTTCTTTAGTTGGCTGTAATAGACTTGATAGTGTTACCAGGTTTTCGCCCCATGGCATCCGTTTCGATGGCGGACGGATGTGGTGGGTTTCCTGGTAATGCTTGAACTCGCTCTACCCTCTTTACCTCCTCCCGTTAACTTGAACTGGTTTGTATTTCCGTTCTTAGTAATGGAAAGGGGTAAAGCCCGGTTCAAAAAAATATAAAGAGTATGATGAATAAAAGTTGTTGGGAGTTGACAAACATAGTTTTGGTCGTCGTTGCAATGAATAGGAAGTAATAAAGAAAGAGAGGTTCACATATAAATATATTATCTTGGACATCTTTTATGATTGTGAGCACTCATTAAAGTATGACATGCTAAGGGTTGATGTTGGACAAGGAAGACAACATAATGGGTTATATTTTCTTACATGTGAGATAAATTATATTGTCATGGATCATCCAACGTATTGATCTTGCCTTTCCCTCTCATGCTAGCCAATTTCTTCGCACCAAGTAGAGATACTACTTGTGCTTCCAAATATCCCTAAACCCAGTTTTGCCATGAGAGTCCACCATATCTACCTATGGATTGAGTAAGATCCTTCAAGTAAGTTGTCATCGGTGCAAGCAATAAAAATTTCTCTCTAAGTATGTATGACTTATTAGTGTGGGAGAAAATAAGCTTTATATGATCTTGTGATATGGAAGAAATAAAAGCGACGGACTGCATAATAAAGGTCCATATCACAAGTGGCAATATAAAGTGACGTTCTTTCGCATTAAGATTTTATGCATCCAACCATAAAAGCGCATGACAACCTCTGCTTCCCTCTGCGAAGGGCCTATCTTTTACTTTTATCTTCTACCTTACATAAGAGTCATGGTGATCTTCACCCTTCCTTTTTACATTTTATCCTTTGGCAAGCACAATGTGTTGGAAAGATCCTGATATATATAGCTAATTGGATGTGAGTCTTCATGAACTATTATTGTTGACATTACCATTGAGGTAAAAACGTTTGGAGGTAAAACTATAAGCCCCTATCTTTCTCTGTGTCCAATTAAAACTTCATACCCATAAATATTGCGTGAGTGTTAGCAATTCTGAAAGACTAAAAGATGGTTGAGTATGTGGACTTGCTGAAAAGCTCTTATATTGACTCTTTCCTATGTTATGATAAATTGCAATTGCCTCAATGACTGAGATTAGAGTTTGTTGGTTCTCAATGAAGTTCATGATTCATACTTGAAATTGTGATTGAATTGTTACTTTAGCATAAGAGATATATGTTGTTGTTCTAAGAATGATCATGATGCCCTCATGTCCATATTTTATTTTTATCGACACCTCTTGATAACCCACAAGTATAGGGGATCGCAACAGTTTTCGAGGGTAGAGTATTCAACCCAAATTTATTGATTCGACACAAGGGGAGCCAAAGAATATTATCAAGTATTAGCAGCTGAGTTGTCAATTCAACCACACCTGAAAACTTAATATCTGCAGCAAAGTATTTAGTAGCAAAGTAATATGATATTAGTGGTAATGGTAGCAAAAGGTAACAATAGCAAAAGTAATGTTTTGGTACTTCATAGTGATGATAGCAATAGCAACGGAAAAGTAAATAAGCGGAGAACAATATATGGAAAGCTCGTAGGCAATGGATCGGTGATGCAGAATTATGCCGGATGCGGTTCATCATGTAACAGTCATAGCCTAGGGTGACACAGAACTAGCTCCAGTTCATCACTGTAATGTAGGCATGTATTCCGAATATAGTCATACGTGCTTATGGAAAAGAACTTGCATGACATCTTTTGTCCTACCCTCCTGTGGCAGCGGGGTCCTTACGGAAACTAAGGGATATTGAGGCCTCCTTTTAATAGAGTATCAGAACAAAGCATTAACACATAGTGAATACATGAACTCCTCAAAGTACGGTCATCACCGGTAAGTATCCCGATTATTGTCACTTCGGGGTTAATGGATCATAACACATAATAGGTGACTACAGACTTGCAAGATAGGATCCAGAACTCTCATATATTGATGAAAACACAATAGGTTCAGATCTGAAATCATGGCACTCGGGCCCTAGTGACAAGCATTAAGCATAGCAAAGTCATAGCAACATCAATCTCAGAACATAGTGGATACTAGGGATCAAACCCTAACAAAACTAACTTGATTACATGATAGATCCCATCCAACCCATCACCGTCCAGGAAGCCTACGATGAAATTACTCACGCACGGCGGTGAGCATCATGCAATTGGTGATGGAGGATGGTTGATGATGACGATGGCGACGGATTCCCCTCTCCGGAGTCCCGAACGGACTCCAGATCAGCCCTCCCGAGAGGTTTTAGGGCTTGGCGGCAGCTCCGTATCATAAAACGCAATGAATTCTTCTCTCTGGTTTTTCTCTCCCCGAAACACAATATATAGAGTTGGAGTTGGAGTCGGAGGAGCTCCAGGGGGCCCACGAGGTAGGGGGCGCGCCCCCCACCATCATTGACAGGTGGTGCCCCCTGGCCTTCATCTTCAGGTGATTCCGAGAACTTTTGTTTCTGCACATAAGTAACACCATGGTAATTCTGCTGAAAACAACGCCATTCCGGGTTAGTTCCATTCAAATCATGCAAGTTAGAGTCCAAAACAAGGGCAAAAATGTTTGGAAAAGTAGATATGACGGAGATGTATCAGCTCCCCCAAGCTTAAACCTTTGCTTGTCCTCAAGCAATTCAGTTGACAAACTGAAAGTGATAAAGAAAAACTTTTATAAACTCTATTTGCTCTTGTTGTCGTAAATATGTAAAGCCAACATTCAAGTTTTCAGCAAAGATTATAACTAACCACATTCACAATAACGCTTAGGTCTCAAGTTTACTCATATCAATGGCATAATCAACTAGCAAGCAATAATAATAAATCTCGGATGATAACACTTTCTCAAAACAATCATAATATGATATAACAAGATGGTATCTCGCTAGCCCTTTCTGAGACCGCAAAACATAAATGCAGAGCACCTTTAAAGACCAAGGACTGACTAGACATTGTAATTCATGGTAAAAGAGATCCAGTCAAGTCATACCCAATGTAAACTAACAATAATGAATGCAAATGACAACAGTGCTCTCCAACTGGTGCTTTTTAATAAGAGGATGATGACTCAACATAAAAGTAAATAGATAGGCCCTTCGCAGAGGGAAGCAGGGAGTTGTAGAGGTGCCAGAGCTCGGGTTTGAAACAGAGATGAATAATATTTTGAGCGGTATACTTTCATTGTCAACATAACAACCAAGAGATGGCGATATCTTCCATGCTACACACATTATAGGTGGTTCCCAAACAGAATGGTAAAGTTTAAACTCCCCTTCCACCAACAAGCATCAATCCATGGCTTGCTCGAAACAACGAGTGCCTCCAACTAACAAGAGTCCCAGGGGGAGTTTTGTTTGCAATTATTTTGATTTATTTTGCATAAAGCATGGGACTGGGCATCCCGGTGACCAGCCACTTTCTCGTGAGTGAGGAGCGGAGTCCACTCCTCTTGAGAATAACCCGCCTAACATGGAAGATACGGACAACCCTAGTTGATACATGAGCTATTTGAGCATACAAAACATGATATTTATTTGAAGGTTTAGAGTTTGGCACATACAAATTTACTTGGAACGGCAGGTAGATACCGTATATAGGTAGGTATAGTGGACTCATGTGGAATAACTTTGGGGTTTAAGGGATTGGATGCACAAGCAGTATTCCCGCTTAGTACAGGTGAAGGCTAGCAAAAGACTGGGAAGCGACCAGCTAGAGAACGACAACAGTCATGAACATGCATTAAAATTAATCAACACCGAATGCAAGCATGAGTAGGATATAATCCACCATGAACATAAATATCGTGAAGGCTATGTTGATTTTGTTTCAACTACATGCGTGAACATGCGCCAAGTCAAGTCACTTAAATCATTCAGAGGAGGATACCGCCCTATCATACCACATCATAACCATTTCAATAGCATGTTGGCACTCAAGGTAAACCATTATAACTCATAGCTAATCAAGCATGGCACAAGAACTATGATCTCTAGTCGTCATTGCCAACATGTTTATTCATAATAGGCCGAATCAGGAATGATGAACTAATCATATTTACAAAAACAAAAGAGGTCGAGTTCATACTAGCCTTTCTCATCTCAGTCAGTCCATCATATATCGTCATAATTGCCTTTCACTTGCACGACCGAATGATGTGAATAATAATAATTGTGCATGTGCAGTGGACTAAGATGGAATCTGCAAGCATTCAATAAACAGGAGAAGACAAAGGCAATATGAGCTCTTTTGTCAGATCAACAATTATGCATATAAGAGCCACTTCAACAATTTAATTATGGTCTTCTCCTATCGACCACCAAAGAAAAAAAAGAAAAAAACTATTTACACAGGAGAGCTCCCAACAAGTAAAAGAAGAATAGGAAACCTTTTTGGGTTTTCTTTTTAATTACTACTACAAGCATGGGAAGTAAACTAATTAAAAGCTACAACTATTTTTTTGGTTTTTCTTAAGGTTTATCAAACACACAAGAAGAAAGCATAAAAAGGAAAGTAAATTAGCATGGATGATACAATGAAAAAGTATGAGCACCAACATCTAGCAATGAGTGTGTGAACATAAATGTTATGTCGGTGGGAAATACGTACTCCCCCAAGCTTAGGCTTTTGGCCTAAGTTGGTCTATGGCCACAGCTGGCCTGGCATATATCCATAATAGTAGTTGGGGTCGTACTGAGATGCACCGGCTATCGCCTCCTGCGCTGCAGCGTGGCGACGAGCGGCCTCCGCTCTCCTCTTGTACTCATCTGCCTCCTCTCTGGTAATAACATATCTTCCTTTTGCCTGATGATCAAAGAAGGCAGGAGTAGTGAGAGTAATATGGACAGCACGACGTCTGTCAAAGATTAGTCGATACTGGAGAGGTGATTATACTAGAGAGGTGATTCATTCCTCTCGACAAACTGGTGGTGAACCATATCACTAAAGTCTAGGTAAGCAGGGGGTAATTCAATATCATCTTCGCATATGGCTATACCAAGAAAATTAGCTATGCGGGTTGCATAAATTCTTCCAAAGAAATCTCCATTAAATATATTAAGATGCAACTTACGTGCAACAATGGCTCCCAAATTATAAGATTCATATCCTAACACAGCACTCCTAAGAATACTGGGGTCAGGGACACACATGTGACATGCCTCATATTTACCATTAATGCATCTACCTATGAAGAGAGCAAAATAATGTATAGTAGGAAAGTGAATGCTCCCTATGGTAGCTTCTGTTATATATCTAGATTCTCCCACAGTTATGCTAGCAATAAAATCTCTAAATTCAGATTTGTGAGGATCCCTTATACTACCCCATTGTGGAAGTTTGCAAGCAGTGGTAAAATCCTCTAAGTCCATAGTGTAAGAATTTTCATAAAGATCAAACAAGACAGTTGGAGAATTACGTGAAGATGAAGATTCAAACCTCCTCACAAAGGAACTAGTGAGATTGTGATACTGGCTGCACTTCTCTTCCTCGAAGCTCACAAGATCAGCGTTGCGCAAATATGTGTTAAATTTTTCCTTAATTCCCGCTCGATCCATAAAGTTCTTAGAAGGCCATTCACAAGGACGCACTGGAGCGTCTCTTGGTGGCTCATCATCAGCATCACGCATTGCAAGCCTGGGTCCTTGCTTCCTTGAAGAACCACCCTGGAACATTTTCCTAAGCATATTTCTTCCTTTGAAAAATTCTAAAAAAAATTAGTAACTTCAAAATAAAAGTGAACCAAACTCAATAATATTGATAGCAACTACTCATACAAGTGCCTAGAGCCTATATCATGCATCAAAACTACTTGGAACCATATAAATTTGACAAGCAAGCTCAAGAACATGGTCACCTAGGCAGCACAAATTTGCAATGAATAAAGCACTAGAACAAAAACTAATTGGACCAATGGAGGAGTCACATACCAAGGAACAATCTCCCCAAGCAGTTTTATGAGAGGTGCTTTGAGCAAGGAGATCGAAAATGGCAGCAAAACGAGCTTGGACTCGGGTTTGAGATGGTTGTTCGTGTTTGTGGGAGGAAGAAGGAGTGTGTGGGTGAAAGGATAAGTGGAGGAGGGCCACCATGGGCCCACGAGGCAGGGGGCGCGCCCAGGGGGTAGGGTGTGCCCTCCACCCTCGTGGCCAGGTGGATGAACCCCCTGTTGTGTTCTCAGCGCCAAATATTCTCGAAAAAAATCATATTTAAATTTCAGGGCATTTGGAGAACTTTTATTTTTGGGTATTTTTATATTGCACAGATAATTCAGATAACAGACAGAAAAATACTATTTTTATTTTATTTAATATAAATAACATAAAGTAAAAGTGGGGTACAGAAGGTTGTGCCTTCTAGTTTCATCCATCTCATGATCATCAAAAGGAATCCACTAACAAGGTTGATCAAGTCTTGTTAACGAACTCATTCCGAATAACATGGAACCGGAGAAATTTCAAATAACACTATGTTACCTGAACGGGGATATGCACATCCCCAATAATAAGAATATCATATCTCTTCTTGATAGTAGGAAGGGGAAATTCAAAACCTCCAAATATAATCGATGGAATTTTTCCAATAGAGTTGATACTATGAACTTGAGGTTGTTTCCTCGGAAAGTGTACCGTGTGCTCATTACCATTAACATGAAAAGTGACATTGCCTTTAGTGCAATCAATAATAGCCCCTACAGTATTCAAAAAGGGTCTTCCAAGAATAATAGACATACTATCGTCCTCGGGAATATCAAGAATAACAAATTCCGTTAAAATAGTAACGTTTGCAACTACAACAGGCACATCCTCACAAATACCGACAGGTATAGCAGTTTATTTATCAACCATTTGCAAAGATATTTCAGTAGGTGTCAACTTATTCAAATCAAGTCTACGATATAAAGAGAGAGGCATAACACTAACACCGGCTCCAAGATCACATAAAGCAGTTTTAACATAGTTTCTTTTAATGGAGCATGGTATAGTTGGTACACCGGGATCTCCAAGTTTCTTTGGTATTCCACCCTTAAAAGTATAATTAGCAAGCATGGTGGAAATTTCAGCTTCCGGTATCTTTCTCTTATTTGTAACAATTTCTTTCATATACTTAGCATAAGGATTCATTTTAAGCATATCAGTGAATCGCATACGCAAAAAGATAGGTCTAATCATTTCAGCAAAGCGCTCAAAATCCTCATCATCCTTTTTCTTGGATGGTTTGGGAGGAAAAGGCATGGGTTTCTGAACCCATGGTCCTCTTTCTTTACCGTGTTTCTTAGCAACAAAGTCTTTCTTATCATAACGTTGATTCTTTGATTCTGGGTTATAAAGATCAACAACATGTTCAATTTCTATATCATTATCATTACTAGGTTGAGCATCATCATGAACATTATCATTAACCTTATCACTAGTTTCAGGTTCATTACCAGATTGTGTTTCAGCATCAGAAATAGAAATATCATATGGGTTCTCAGGTGTTTCAACAACAAGTTCACTAGAAGCATGCAAAGTCCTATCATTTTTCTTTTTCTTCCTTTTAGAAGGACTAGGTGCATCTATATTATTTCTCTAAGAATCTTGCTCAATTCTCTTAGGATGGCCTTCAGGTTACAAAGGTTCCCGAGTCATTCTACCACCTCTAGTCATAACTCTAACAGCATTATCATTATTCTTACTATTCAATTCATTGAGCAAATCATTTTGAGCTTTAAGCACTTGTTCTACTTGAGTGGTAACCATAGAAGCATGTTTACTAATAAGTTTAAGTTCACCTTTGACATTAGCCATATAATCACCCAAGTGTTCAAGCATATTTGAATTGTATTTCAATTGTCTACCAAAATAAGCATTAAAATCTTTTTGCTTAACAATGAAATTGTCAAACTCATCTAAGCATTGTCTAGCAGACTTATAACGAGGGATATCACCTTCATCAAATCTATAGAGAGAATTTACCTTTACTACCTATGTCGGGTTATCAAGACCATGAGTTTCTTTAATAGGTAAAGGATTAAGATCATATGTTTCTTCAACAGGCAGTAAATTAAGACCATGTATTTCTTCAATAGGAGGTAAATTCTTAACATCTTCAGCTTTAATACCTTTTTCTTTCATAGATTTCTTTGCCTCTTGCATATCTTCAGAACTAAGAAATAGAATACCCCTCTTCTTCGGAGTTGGTTTAGGAATAAGCTCAGGAATTGGCTCCGGGGGTGTCCAATTATTTTCATTTGTCAACATATTATTCAATAGAATTTCAGCTTCATCCGGTGTTCTTTCCGTGAAAACAGAACCAACGCAACTATCCAGGTAATCTCTGGAGGCTCGGTTAGTCCATTATAAAAGATATCAAGTATTTCATTTTTCTTAAGATGATGATTAGGCTAAGCATTGAGTAATTGGAGAAGCCTCCCCCAAGCTTGTGGGAGACTCTCTTCTTCAATGTGCGCAAAATTATATATATCCCTTAAAGCAGCTTGTTTCTTATGAGCATGGAAATATTTAGCAGAGAAGTAATAAATCATATCCTGGGGACTACGCACACAACCAGGATCAAGAGAATTAAACCATATCTTAGCATCACCCTTTAATGAGAACGAAAATATTTTAAGGATATAAAAGTAGCGATTTCTCTCATCATTAGTGAACAGGGTAGCTATATCATTTAGTTTAGTAAGATGTGCCACAACAGTTTCAGATTCATAGCCATGAAAAGGATCAGATTCAACCAAAGTAATTATATCAGGATCAACAGAGAATTCATAATCCTTATCGGTAACACAGATCGGTGAAGTAGCAAAAGCATGGTCAGGTTTCATTCTAGCATTCAGAGTTTTTTGTTTAAGCTTAGCTAATAATTTCTTAAGATCACTCCTATCATTACAAGCAAGAAAATCTCTAGCAGTTTCTTCATCCATAACATAGCCCTCGGGCACAACAGGTAATTCATATTTCTTAGTTGAGCCTTCATCATAACTTTCATCAGTATTAGTTGTTTCAATAATTTCATTCTCTCTAGCCCTAGCAAGTTGTTCATCAAGAAATTCACCAAGTGGCACAGTAGTATCAAGCATAAAAGTAGTTTCATCATAAGTATCACGCATAGCAGAAGTGGCATCATCAATAATATGTGACATATCAGAATTAATAGCAGAAGCAGGTTTAGGTGTCGCAAGCTTACTCAAAACAGAAGGTGAATCAAGTGAAGAGCTAGATGGCAGTTCCTTACCTCCACTCGTAGTTGAGGGATAAATCTTGGTTTTTGGATCTTTCAAGTTCTTCATAATGATAAGTAGATATAAATCCCAAGTGACTTAAAGAATAGAGCTATGCTCCCCGGCAACGGCGCCAGAAAATAGTCTGGATAACCCACAAGTATAGGGGATGGCAACAGTTTTCGAGGGTAGAGTATTCAACCCAAATTTATTGATTCGACACAAGGGGAGACAAAGAAAATTCGCAAGTATTAGCAGCTGAGTTGTCAATTCAACCACACCTGGAAACTTAGTATCTGTAGCAAAGTGTTTAGTAGCAAAATAATATGATAGTAGTGGTAACAGTAGTAAAAGGTAACGATAGCAAAAGTATTATTTTTGGTGTTTTGTAGTGATGATAACAATAGCAACGGAAAAGTAAATAAGCGAAGAACAATATATGGAAAGCTCGTAGGCAATGGATCGGTGATAGAGAATTATGCCGGATGCGATCGATCATGTAACAGTCATAACATAGGGTGACACAGAACTAGCTCCAATTCATCAATGTAATGTAGGCATGTATTCCGAATATAGTCATACGTGCTTATGGAAAAGAACTTGCATGACATCTTTTGTCCTACCCTCTCGTGGCAGCGGGGTCCTAGCGGAAACTAAGGGATATTAAGGCCTGCTTTTAATAGAGTACCAGACCAAAGCATTAACACATAGTGAATACATGAACTCCTCAAACTACGATCATCACCGGGAGTGGTCCCGATTATTGTCACTTCGGGGTTGCCGAATCATAACACATAGTAGGTGACTATAGACTTGCAAGATAGGATCAAGAACTCTCATATATTCATGAAAGCATAATAGGTTCAGATCTTAAATCATGGCACTCGGGCCCTAGTGACAAGCATTAAGCATAGCAAAGTCATAGCAACGTCAATCTCGGAACATAGTGGATACTAGGGATCAAACCTTGACAAAACTAACTCGGTTACATGATAAATCTCATCCAACCCATCACCGTCTAGCAAGCCTACGATGTAATTACTCACGCACGGTGGTGAGCATCATGAAATTGGTGATGGAGGATGGCTGATGATGACGATGGCGATGGATTCCCCTCTCCAGAGCCCCGAACGGACTCCAGATCAGCCCTCCCGAGAGAGTTTAGGGCTTGGCGGCGGCTCCATATCGTAAAACGTGATGAATCCTTCTCCTTTATTTTTTTCTACCCGAACACGAATATATGGAGTCAGGGTTGAGGTCGGTGGAGCTCCAGGGGGCCCACGAGGTAGGGGGCGCGCCCCCCACCCTCGTGGCTAGGGTGTGGACCCCCTGGCGTTGATTCTTTGCCAGTATTTTTTATTAATTCCAAAAATAATCTCCGTGGAGTTTCAGGTCATTCCAAGAACTTTTGTTTCTGCACATAAATAACACCGTGGCAATTCTGCTGAAAACAACGTCAGTCCGGGTTAGTTCCATTCAAATCATGCAAGTTAGAGTCCAAAACAAGGGCAAAAGTGTCTGGAAAAGTAGATACGACGGAGACGTATCAATGATATAATTGTTGCTAGTTCAAGTTCAGGTGCTACCACTTGTTTGCTTAAGGATCTAAAGATGGAGTTTGCCCTCAAGGACTTGGGTAATCTTCATTATTTTCTTGGCATAGAGGTCAAGCAAGTGAAGGATGGTATACTTCTCACACGGGAAAAATATACCACAGACATACTCAGGAGAGTAGGATTGGAAAATTGTAAACCTGTGAGTACGCCAATGTCAACCTTAGAACAACTTACAATTGAAAGTGGAGAAACACTTGGACCAGAAGATGCAACCAATTACAGAAGTGTTGTAGGTGCTTTACAGTATTTGACTCTTACACGTCCTGATATTTCCTATTATGTGAACAAGGTATGTCAATATTTGCATGCACCTAGGACAACTCATTGGACTGCAGTCAAGAGAATTTTGAGGTATCTTAAATATTCAGAAGGACTTGGAATCCAAATTACCAAGTCTTTGTCTATGCTTGTCACTGCATATTCTGATGCAGACTGGGCAGGGTGTGCTGATGATAGAAGATCTACAGGTGGTTTTGCTATGTTTCTGGGTACAAATCTTGTGTCATGGAGTGCAAGAAAACAGGCCACTATTTCAAGATCCAGTACAGAAGTTGAATATAAGGCTCTAGCAAATGCTACTGCTGAAGTAATGTGGATACAAACATTACTCTATGAACTTGGAATTAATTAAGGCTCCTCAACCTGCAAGGTTATGGTGTGATAATATTGGTGCAACCTACCTCTCAGCTAATCCTATTTTTCATGCACGTACAAAACATATCGAAGTTGATTTTCACTTTGTGAGAGAAAGGGTAGCTCGAAAGCTACTTGATATTCGATTCATACCAACTGGTGATCAACTTGCTGATGGCTTCACAAAATCTCTTACTACGAGAAGGTTGAATGAGTTTAAGTACAATCTTAACCTTGGCAAAATGCATATGGTTTAGATTGAGGGGGGATGTTAGAATTAGTTGTATAGGGATAGGATTCTCATTTGAATTGTAATCTGTTTCTATCCCTTCTTCTATTATTTCTCCTGTAAACGATGAGATCGATCTCTCCTTCTCTCGGACGATCCCATCTTCCTTGTAAGCCAAGGCAAACCTACAATATATACAAACGCGGCCCAGACGAAGGGATCTACGCTCCCTCATTGTCTTTCACCGTGCTCTTTTGTGATCCTTGCCAACTTGGGCGTGATAACAAGTGGAGTACGTAGATGTGGCTAAAGGCCGTTGCTCTTCTCTCATTGTCTCTTATTTCTGTATATACCAGACTTCGCTACGTCGCGGTGGTTTTCAATGGAAATCAATGAGGTGCTCGCTCGTTGCCAAGCATGTGAACTTTACAATCTTCAAAACATGCATCTGAAACATGCATCTGAATAAGTTATTTTTACACTAGATACAATAGGCGGCCAAGAGCGAGAGCGAGAGCGAGCGCCCCACCACCATGCGCTACTCCGACGCCGGCGTCCACCGCGCCCTGCACCCACGACGCGACTCACTCTGACTGCGGCAGCCACCTTTCCATCCTCTCCCCGCCCCCTTCCCCCTGTCTCCCCTTCCTCCTCCGTCTGGCATGGCAGCGAGTCCGAGATTGGTCACCTCAATGTTCCGGCCGCAGGGCCAATGTCCCGTGGTGTCGGGCCTGGGGATCTCTTCGGAGTCCGGCGGCTCGGAGGTCAGGGGGCCCGCTGCTCTCGCTAAGCGGCCTGTGGAGGTGTTGGGAGCAGCGGATCTGGTGCGGGCTGAGGATGCGTGGGTTCGTCCTCTACCCACTAAGGAGATGTGGAGGAAGCGACATGGTGTCGGTGAGCCCGCCGGGAGTGGCCATACGCACGAGCGTGAGCAGACGCGGCGCGAAGTGTCGCCGGAGATGCGGGATAAGTGCTTCCGCTGTCTCGAGAAGGGCCACTACAAGATGGACTGCACGAACGACATCGTCTGCTTCCGCTGCGGCCTCCTCGGTCATGGCTCCCGGGACTGCAAGCGGCCGTGGAGCCCTCCCCTGTCGACGAGCTGCGGCGGGATGCGCTGGCCAAGGTGGCCCACCGGGCCGAGCCGGGTGCTTCCTCGGGGGCTCGGGGCCCTCGTGTGGCCCCGCCACCTCCGACCCCTCTACTGAGAGCGGGTACCCAGTCGGTGGTGGCTACGTCCTGGCCGCCGTTGCGGCTCGAGGTGACGCTCAAGGTCGAGGATGGTCCGGCCGAGCTCTGCATCACCAGGCGGACCGGGGTTGTGGAGGATCTGGAGCGTCGGCTTCAATTCGCCATGGTGGCATACGTCGTGGGAGCAAGGCGAGTTCTTTCGACAGCTCGTGTGAAGGAGATGCTGGAGGGCACGCTGGACATTCCGCCAGAGCTAATCTTGGTGCATAGCGACCGTCCAGAGGATTTTCTGGTGGTTTTTGCCTCAGCGAAGCTCAACAACAGGGTCTCGGCCTGCCCTTCCGTCGAGGATCGTGGTGATTGCTTGATCTTCAGGCCATGGAACAGACAGTCGCAGGCTGTGCATTCGATGTCGGGGTTCAAGGTGTGGTTAGAGCTTGAGGGGATTCCGCCCCACGCATGGGATCGTTCGGTGGTTGAAGACCTGCTGGGCTCGTCGTGCAAGCTTGACTCTGTCGCGCCAGAGACTACGTCCCGCACGGACCTGTCCTCGTTCAAGGCCACGGCATTGACGGTAGACCCACAGTGCATCCCTATGCTACGCTGGCTCGTGGTGCTGGAGCCGGGGGAGGAACGGCCGCCGGTGTTGCTTCAATACAAGGTGCTCATCCACCTAGATGCGGTGATGGACTTGAGAGACGGCGGCGAGCCGTGGTTCTTTGAGTGCTCGTCGGACATCGGGCAAAGTGGCATGGTAGATCAAAACGGAGGCTTCCCTGGGTCAGGTGCACTGAAGCACAAATTGCACTGGCAGTTCGGAGTTAGGGATAGGAGGAGCGGCGGCTTCGCCGCCGACGGCGAGGTTGGCAGTCGCTCCCACGGTGCGAGGGTGGGCCAGGCCAGCTTCTCGCCTGGTTGCCGCCTGCCCCCGATGGACACTGTTGTCGAGGTCAGGTCAGTGGCCCCAAGGATGAGGGTGATGGAGAGGATCATGCGTCGTCAATCGGCTTTTGACCGACTGACCACGCTGCCGGGGCCCGCAGAACGCTCGAATGAAAGCCGTGGTGGGGGTGCAAATAAGATGAGCGGGAGTCTGGAAAGGACAATGGAAGATGACCGGACAAGTACAGTGCCCGTTGCACCCTCCCCGAGGCCCACTCTGCAGCGGGAGCAGGACAGGGTGGGGGCGACCCAGGATCCCGAGGCGGGCTCGACCCCACAAGATTCGCAACAGCTCACAAAGGCCACAGATCCACCAATGGGATCAGAGCTTGCGGATCAGGACCTGGTTGTGGTGGCCGCGCGGGCTGTCCCCCCGGTGGGTGTCGACGAGGGGTGCCAGGAAGGTCTGGAGGATTAGGTTGCTGGTCAGGGGAATAGTGACAATGCGGAGCGGCTGGGACCGGTTGATCAGGAGTCCGCAACGAGCCCGGGCGAGTGGGATTTGTGCGGGGGCCCTGTGGATTGGGCTTCGAGAGTGGCCCCCCAACTACGCAAGGAGGCACAGGTCTCGGGGGCAGGACTAAATAATTCATTGGAGGAAGAGGCACAACGGGAGAGGTTGGCGGGGCCCCAGAGTGATGGAAACCATGCACATGCACAGACCACGTACATCCCGCACGTAGTGGAAATGGAGCGGCACAAACTAGTTGAGGAGATTCTGGAGCCGATCAGCAACAACTGCACAACTCTAATTTGTGCACCGCAGGGCTGCGACACGCTGGGGATGACTGCGAGCGAAGCAATGGCATATGGCAAGCTGAAGGTTTTCTGCTGCAACATCATCAAGCGGTTGGCTCCGCCGCTGCTCAAGGAGGTGCAGGCTTCCCATCTCAGGCCAGAAGCGGAGCCATTCACACCCAAGAGGACCACCAGGGCATCTAAGAAGACCACGGCTACTAAAAGGCCAAAAGATGCACCGGTAGAGAACGTGCTGCTCTAGGCCTTAGGCATTGTTCCGGACAGCCTAGAGGTGGATGATGGAGTGGTGCATGAGCTCAGAGAGCTATTCGGCTCGCCGCTGCGTGAACAACACGTACAGATCATTGCGGCACTCTTTGGCAGGGAGATGCCATCCGAAGAAGAGATGGAGGCACATAACGCGGTTACCGTGTGCGCCTAGTCGGGGCCACCTGGAGGTGTTGGTGTGGAAATCCTCCATGGATTTACACCCACAGGTGATCTGCTGGAATGTTCGAGGCTTGAACAATCCAGCTAAAGGCAAGGTGGTGCGGGAGTTTATGAGTGCTCTTGAGGTCAACTTAGCTTGCTTGCAAGAAACAAAGTTGGATATAATAGATAGATATCTAGTGATGCAATGTTTGGGACCATTGTTCGATGGTTTTGCTTACCTGTCGGCTATTGAGACTAGAGGGGGTGCTTCTTGCGTGGAAGAGTACGGTCTTGGAGGTGGAGGCCATACAGATCGACACTAACTTCTTGACCGGTCGGGTGCGCACTAAAACTAATGATCCTTGGTGGATCTCAGTGGTCTATGGACCACAAAGCAACGAGAAGAAATGTATCTTCTTGGAGGAGCTTAGGGAAAGGCGGGCGGTCTGCCCGGGCGCGTGGCTAGTCCTTGGCGACTTTAATATGATCCTGAGAGCCTCGGAAAAGAGCAATACTAACCTAAACAGGAGCATGATGAACAAGTTCAGGGAGTTTGTGGACGATCAGCAACTGCACGAGATGTACATGCGCGGGAGAAATTTTACATGGTCGAATGAAAGGGATTCGCCCACCTTCACTAAAATAGACAGGGTCCTCATGAAAGTATACTGGGAGCTCGACAATGCTGATCATCTGCTACAGGCGCTGTCCACAGGAGTCTCGGACCACTCGCCGCTGCATCTCACCATGAGCGCGGGATTTTGCCCTAAAAACGGTTCTGATTTGAGCTCTTCTGGACAAAACTCAAGGGCTTCGAAGACGCTTTTAAGGAGGCGTGGGTGTGTGATAGATGCTTTGCTACGCAACTCGGTAGCCGCCTTACAAGCCTGGGGCCAGCGCAAAATCGGGAATGTGAAGTTGATGATGAGGGTGGCTACTTGGGTTATCAATAGATTGGACGTGGCACAAGAGAACCGAGCGCTCCACGCCCCGGAAATTTGGCTCCGACGAATGCTAAAACACGCCCTGTTGGGTACGGCAGCTCTCGAGAGAACTATCAACAGGCAGCGTTCCAGACTCCGCTGGATTAGAGAGGGCGATGCAAATACCAGACTGTTCCAAGCTGTGGCAAATGGCAGAAGAACCAAGAACTTTATTGCTCATGTGAAAACGGGCATGGAGATTGTTACCGACCAAGAAAGGAAAGTGGAGGTGTTCTCGGATGCTTTTGAGAGGCTGTTGGGGACCGCGAGTGTCCGGGAGCACACGTTGGACTTGCAATATCTAGGTTTGGAGGCCAAGGAGCTACAATGTTTAGAGCAGATGATCACGGAGGAGGAGTTGTGGCAAGTTATCAAGGAGTTGCCGCCCGACAGGGCCCGTACTACTAGGAAAAGGGCTATAGATGAAATGGATACTAATGGCGCACCTGACATGTGGTGCGCCACTACAATATAGCAGTGGCGCACCATGTGCAGGTGCGCCATTAGTGTGGAAGACACTAATGGCGCACCAGATACATGATGCGCCACTAGTAACATTTTTTTTCATTTTTCCAAACATACTAATGGCGCATCATGTAGACAGTGCGCCATTACTAGTTAAAACTAGTAATGGCGCACTGTCCACATGATGCGCCATTACTAAGTTTTTTTTCAAAAAAAATCATTTTTTTCAAAACTAGTAATGGCGCACCATGGCAGAGTGCGCCATTACTAGTTTAACTAGTAATGGTGCACCTACCACACAGTGCGCCACTACTATATATTTTTTGCGAAACTACTATCATTTCATTTTTTGAACTCATGAATATTTTTAAATTTAATTCACGGGCACTTTTTGAATTCATGAATACTTTTTCAAATTCGATGATATTTTTTCATATTCAATATGAAAAAATATTGAATATTCATGAGGACACTCGATCTATATCCGCCTCCATCTCGATTGCTAGCTATCCCCCCGCACCAGATCCCCCTCGCCGCCGAGCACCCCCCACACCCTTCCCCGCTCCACCGCCGCCGATGACCCACCTCACCCTCCCCCGCTCCGCCGCCGCCGACGACCCACCGCACCCTCCCCCACTCCACCGCCGCCGAGGACACCCCCGCACCCTCCCCCGCTCCACCGCCACCGACGACCCACCGCACCTTCCCCCGCACCACCGTCACAAATGAATGCAACTAAAAATAAAAAAACAAATTTGATTATATTTTCAAATAACAAATTTGATGATATTTTCAAATAACAAATAACAAAAAATTATTAGATGCAACAAATAATAATAATAATAATTACTTATGGCGCACCGCTGGCTGGTGCGCCGTTGCTATAAAAACATACTAATGGCGCACCGCCAGGGGGTCCGCCATTAGTAATCTTCCCCCTAGCTAGCTACTTCGCCTGATTCCTTCGTCCCTCCCTCCACTTCCCCCCTTCGCTCCACACCCGCTCCGACGACCCCCGCGCCCTGCCTCGCCGTCTCCGTCCTCGCGCCGACCCACTGCACCGCCGCCCCACCCACTGCGCCGCCGCCCGGTCTCCTCCGCCCGTAAGCCCCCCTCCTCCTCCGCCCGTCCATCGCTTTCGGCCTCCTGCCCCACCCGCCACCGCCCCACCCGCTGCTATGCCGCCATCGCCGTCGTCCTTGACCTCCTCTCCCCTCCTCTTAAGAAGCACTGAATTTTTGGCCCCTCTCTCTCTCACGCTCGCTCGGCCCCTCTGTTAGCTTTTCCCCCACCCCACCCAAGCGTGTCGCCGGCTGTCTCTGTCGTGGTTCTAAGTCTGACAGTAGTGTAGGGGGGTAAGTATGGAAAGGCAAGATCTGAGCTGTGGGGAAGTTGTAAGCATGCAAGGTTTACGAGTTCAGGCCCTTCTCAGAGGAAGTAATAGCCCTACGTCTCGGAGCCCGGATGCGGTCGACTGGATTATATGAATATGGGTTACAGAGGTGTGAACCCTTGTCTAGGAGGAGGGGGTGGCTTATATAGAGTGCGCCAGGACCCCGGCCAGCTCACGTTACAAAGGGTTCGATGTACATTAAGGCAGGGCGTTACTGGTAACGCTAGTAATAAAGTGCTATGATGACCATAAAAGCTACTTAATGACCGACCATTAGCGTGCGGAGTGACTTCAAGTCTCCTACCCGTCAACGGGTTGGATCTTGGTTGAGTGATTGCTTCTTGGTCGAGCGTCTTCGAGTCTGTCGAGTGGAACACCTCCAAGTCGATTGAAAGGTGGTTTCTTCTAGAGATGTCCTTGGGTAGGGCAGTTAGGACAAGTCCATGATCCTACCCTAGGTACATAGCTTCATCATTAGCCCCCGAATGGATCGAGGTTTGAGTGGGGAAGGAGTTGAGAACTTCTCTGACTTGTTTTTCATGCCGTGAGCATATCTTGTTTCAGATCAACGGACCTGAGCGACGACAGCAACTTCCTTTTCAGTCGCCTTGATCCATTCTTAATTCTTTTTCGAGTGGGTTTATTTACTTGTAAGGCTCCGAGTGATGGTGCGGAGGAGATCTTTGGTCTGACCAGTTGTTTGCTGCGCGCAGATTTCGTGGGATCCGAATTTTGGGAAGCGCGCGGGACGGGGGAGGCCGCAGTATGTGATGGGATAGAGCGGAGCCGCCTCGATCCCCGCGCCACCTTTTTCGCCACGTATCGCGCGCGCGGTCGTTACGGGATTTGACAGAGCCGCCTGGGCCTACCCGTCAGCCACTCGGAAGCGGCCTGATATAAAGCGCCGGACCGGAGTCTCCCGAACAGTGCATCTCATTTCCTCTTCTCTTCCTCACGCCCCTCCGCTGCGCTCGCTCTCGCCCCTGCGCCACCACACCGTACGCGTCTCGCCGGCGACAATGGGGAAGGAGAAGACAGCGGCTCTGGAGCGGGCAAAGAAGGCGACAGCGAGGTCGAAGGGGAAGGCGACCAGCCGGGGCGGATCTTCCTCGCGGTCCGGCCTGCCGAGGGGCTGGATCCAGGGCGACTAGATCCACTCGAGGATCTCCCAAGAAGACCTCGACGACTTGGCCGAAGGGGGGCTGATCCCCTACGACTCGGCGCGGCTTCCGGGGAAGGAATCTGAGCCGCAGCCTCGGGAGGGTGAGCGTGTCCTTCTTGCCACCCACGTCGACCGTGGATTTTCCTTGCCCCCTCACCCCTTCTTCCGAGGGTTTCTGAACTTCTTTGGGGCACAACTCCATCATTTTACCCCCAACTCAATCGTTTATCTTGCCGCTTTCATTTCTTTGTGTGAGAACTTCCTGGGTTGTCGGCCTCACTGGGGTCTCTTCAAGCATATTTTCACTTGTCGCTCCCAGACAGTGAAAAAGGCTAATCCGAGTGACGAGAGGACCCAAGTGATCCAGATGTGTGGGGGTCTTGGCATCCAGACGAGAGGGAAAAGCTCCTTCCCGGCCATGATTCTTCCCGACTCAGTTCGCGGATGGCAGTCGACCTGGTTTTACTGTAAAGACCAGTCGACGCCAGGGCAATCGACTGGCCTCCCTCCCTTTACCATGGACCGAGTGGAAAAACCCTCCCCTTTGAAGGTGCTCCCGGAGGAGAAGGCGCACGTGAAGGTGTTGGTCGACCGAGTGGTCCAGCTTATTCGTGACGGGGTCACTGGTATGGATCTCTTGGAGGTCTTCCTTCAGCGGCGCATCCAGCCTCTCCAAGCCCAGACCATCCGATGTGGATGTATTCGGGTCTTGAAGACTCCACTCGGATCCACCCGGAGGAGGTTGACGACGACACACTGGAGAAGTGGCTGTCTGGCATTACCGGGAATAAGGACAATCCCAGGGGAGCCAGGAGAGTCCCTCCATTCGACCAGTCCCACGCACCAGAGCAGGTCTGATTCTGAGTTTTTGCTTGTAATCTGAATTCACTCGCGTAGCTGCCTATATTGCATCGACTGACTTTGATCTACCTGCTTTCTTTCAGGCCATTATTGAAATATATTCAATGCCCAACAGGGAGCAAGAGCAAGCTCTGGAAGGCGAGGCGAGTGGCGGCGAAAGTGGCGAGTGGACTTCCGATGGTGAAGGGGATGGAGGAAGCGACGACTCAAGCGGTGGAGAAGAAGTCGAGTCGCCTCCTCGCAGGGAGAGGCGATCCAAGCTTGACCAAGAACGGCCGAGTGCCCGTGACAAGGCAACTGCTCCGGCTGGTCAGTCTTTGAAGCGCCCTCGGATCTCTTCACCAACCCCGACCGAGAAGGTGCCAAAGCACCCCAGAGTTGTAGAGCCGAAGACTCGGAAGGCGTTGCCGAAAATCAAGATTGATATCCTCGTCGCTTCCGCGTGAGTGCCTCTCTTTGCATTCACTCGACGCTCCGCGCTGTTTGTTTTTCTTGTTTTAACTGGACGAACTTTGGAATTGTCAGCGCTGCCACTTCCGGGACCTCGGCTTACAGGGATGATGATGAGGTGATGGAGGATGCGGTCACTTCTAATCCGGGTATGATTTCTGCCATACTATCTTTACTTGGTCGATTCAACTGCAACGTGCATCACTGGGTGACGTGATTTTGGAAATTGAACTTTGCACAGCTCCCAACATTATTGACCTCCCTGATGATGATGAAGAGTCCGAGAGGCCTTTGACGAGGAAGAATAGGCGAGCTCCTGTAAGTGAGGCGCTACAGTCGACGCCAAGGGCGGATCCAGTTGTTCAGGACACTGGCGACGTCAATCGGGGTTCTGTTACCTTCGCTGAGCCACTGTCGAGTGCCTTGCCTTCTTCGTCGACTGCTCAGGCCCCTGTCGACCCGCCTTCAGTTTTTGCGACCCATCATGTCCCAGAGGACGAGGTGAATGCTGCTAGGGAAGCCATACGCCAGGCGGGCATTATGATGGAGAAGATGAAGACGATGCGGGATGCCAGCCAAGCCGCCTATGATGCCAGCTCGGCTCTCCAGAGCAACGTTCAGGTTAGTTGGTCGCCGCTTGTTCTGTTAGGATATGCTACCTGAAGATTCTTTCCGAAAACCTTTGCATCTGTACACCCACTGGGTGTGTCGATTGAATTTTTGGACTAGTGGGGGCACACTGAGTGCACCCATTGGTTGTAGTCCCCGAGACTACGGTGGACTGCTGGCAGTCGACTGTAGTCTTTGTATTTTTCCGAATGTATAAACCGAACTGGTAGTTTATCTCTTCCACTCGATCTGGTCGAGTGGGATCAGAACCGGTGGGGGCACGCCAAGTGCACCCACTGGGTGTAGTCCCCGAGACCGCGGTCGACTGCTGGCAGTCGATTGTGGTCTGAGTTCTACTTTCTCTCTCTTTTTTCCCCACTCGACTCCAGCGGACCGGTCGAGTGGGATCAGAACCGGTGGGGGCACGCTAAGTGCACCCACTGGGTGTAGTCTCCGAGACTATGGTGGACTGCGGGCAGTCGACCGTAGTCTTAGTATTTATTGCCTTTGTTGTTTTTTTGCTGTAAAAATAACTTCTCCCCTTTGATTTCAGAAATCTTGTGATCTTGGAGCTCGCTTTGCTGACTTGGAGAAGCAGCAGATTCAACTGAACCTTGACTTGGAGCTGGCCAGGACAGAGCTGCAAAAGGTCAGAGACGGCGCCGCAGGTAAGACGAGTTTGTCGACTGGTCAGTTTTAGGCTTGGGTACCCTTCTGCTATTTCTGAATCAATCATCATTTCTTTGCAGAAAAACTGAGAGAAGCTCTGGCGAAGAAGGATCAGGATTTGGCCGCTGCTCGTAAGGAGGCTGACGACAAGACCGCTCTGGCCGAACAGAAGCTGGCTTCGGTCGGCCAGTTGGAAGAAGAGAATACCAGGCTGAAGACCGCTCTGAATGACTCCAACAAGGAGTGCTCGCGCTGGAAGAAGGCGAATCTCGTCCAGGGCGAGAAAATGGAAGGCATTGCTCGCAGGAGGGATGATCTGGAGAGTTATCTGAGAAGTCTTGCCAAGAAGCTGTTCATCAAGCTTGAAGGTGCACATTCTGTTCCGACTGACTTTTTTTTGAGTCGACTCAGTGTACGAAAATTGACTTATCCTTGGATCGTGAATGCAGAGTTTTGCCAGAACTTTGAAGAGGAGACTGGGCGGATCGAGCCTGGTTTGGATCCAATCAACTCTCCCGTGAAAGATGAAACTGCCATGAATCTGCTCCGTCTGGAATCTCGCATCGACAGTGCCGTGGACTACTTGGCTCGACTGAAGGTCGCCATGTCGCGGATTGACCCGGCACTTTGGCCAGAGGCTGTGCTCCAAAATGATATTGAGTCCCTGATGACTCGACTAAATGAAATCCCCGACCGAGTGCAGGAGTGGAAGAAGTCTGCTGCTCGGTGTGGCGCTGACGTGGCTCTGTCTTTGGTTCGTGTCCACTGCAAGGAGGTGCAACAGGACAAACTGGCAGCAATCAAGGTCGCCAACACCCAGAAGCATGACTTCCGAACCTTTATGGAGACTTTCATCGCTGCAGCCACTCGGATAGCCGACGGCGTCGACCTGGATGAGTTCGTCGAGCCTGCCAGCCCTCCTCCCGCGGAGTGAACAAACTCTTATGTCCCACCTTAAATTTGCCTCGGAATGCCGAGTGGTTTTTGTAACCGTTAAACTTTTCGGGCTGCATATCCGAGCACTTCGATCTGTGATTTGGTACCTTTGGAATTTACCCGAACTTGGTTTACCGTTGAATATCTTTATGAATCTCCTGCTCAGTGAACCCATTCTTCATTCGAGACAACTTTTGCATTCGCAGCGCAGCTCCGAAGGAGAGGGAAGCAGTCGACCTATGTCTTGTATTTGTGGCGAAGCTCCCCAGGAGAAGGCGGCGGTCGACCCACACCCTGTTACTGCAGAGTGGGACGGAGCGCACATTGTATTTGTGGCGAAGCTCCCCAGGAGAAGGTGGCAGTCGTCCTGCCCCTCGTCGTCCTTGAGGAATGAGATGTGTTTCGTACTTAGGCGAGTATTGGACTGCAGCTAAGCCCCCGAGTGGAAGGATTGCTCTCCACTCGGTAGGATCTTTTCAAACTTAGGCGAGTGCCGGACTTCAGCTAAGTCTCTAAGTGAGAGATATTAGGCGAGTGCTGGACTGTAGCTACGCCCCCGAGTGGGAGGATTGCTCTCCACTCGGTAGGATTTTTTTCAAACTTAGGCGAGTGCCGGACTGCAGCTAAGTCTCTAAGTGAGAGAACTTAGGCGAGTATTGGACTGCAGCTAAGCCCCCGAGTGGGAGGATTGCTCTCCACTCGGTAGGATTTTTTTCAAACTTAGGCGAGTGCCGGACTGCAGCTAAGTCTCTAAGTGAGAGAACTTAGGCGAGTACTGGACCGCAGCTAAGCCCCCGAGTGGGAGGATTGCTCTCCACTCGGTAGGATTTTTTCAAACTTAGGCGAGTGCCGGACTGCAGCTAAGTCTCTAAGTGAGAGAACTTAGGCGAGTACTGGACTGCAGCTAAGCCCCCGAGTGGGAGGATTGCTCTCCACTCGGTAGGATTTTTTCAAACTTAGGCGAGTGCCGGACTGCAGCTAAGTCTCTAAGTGAGAGAACTTAGGCGAGTGCTGGACTGCAGCTAAGCCCCCGAGTGGGAGGATTGCTCTCCACTCGGTAGGATTTTTTCAAACTTAGGCGAGTGCCGGACTGCAGCTAAGTCTCTAAGTGAGAGAACTTAGGCGAGTGCTGGACTGCAGCTAAGCCCCCGAGTGGGAGGATTGCTCTCCACTCGGTAGGATTTTTTCAAACTTAGGCGAGTGCCGGACTGCAGCTAAGTCTCTAAGTGAGAGAACTTAGGCGAGTACTGGACTGCAGCTAAGCCCCCGAGTGGGAGGATTGCTCTCCACTCGGTAGGATTTTTTCAAACTTAGGCGAGTGCCGGACTGCAGCTAAGTCTCTAAGTGAGAGAACTTAGGCGAGTACTGGACTGCAGCTAAGCCCCCGAGTGGGAGGATTGCTCTCCACTCGGTAGGATTTTTTCAAACTTAGGCGAAACGGATTCGCAGCTAAGTCACCCACTGGGGGATTTCTTACGCAAACAAAAAAACAATAATAATCACTGGGAAAACTATAACGCTCTTGTCTTTGATAAATAAACTTCAGGAGTTTTTCTTATTACATCTTATCCGAGTGAGAATTTAAGTATAAAAGGGGCGGAGTAGCTCCGCATTCCAGGCTCATGGCTCATCAATCTGGCGATCGACATTGTAGAGGTGGTATGCTCCATTGTGGAGGACTCTGGTGACTATGAAGGGGCCTTCCCAAGTAGGAGCGAGCTTGTGTGGTTTCTGCTGATCCACTCGGAGGACTAAGTCTCCTTCTTGGAAGGCTCGGCTCTTCACGTTTCTGGCATGGAATCGACGCAAGTCTTGCTGATAGATGGTCGATCGAATCAAGGCCATTTCTCTTTCTTCTTCTAGGAGGTCGACTGCGTCCTGCCGGGCTTGTTCTGCTTCATCTTCTGAGTAGAGCTCGACTCTGGGAGCGTTGTGAAGCAGGTCACTCGGTAAGACTGCCTCGGCTCCATAGACCAGAAAGAATGGGGTTCTTCCGGTCGATCGATTCGGGGTTGTCCTCAATCCCCAAAGGACTGATGGAAGCTCGTCGACCCATGCACCTGCTGCGTGCTTGAGATCGCGCATCAATCGGGGTTTCAGTCCTTTGAGAATTAGGCCGTTTGCCCTTTCTGCTTGCCCATTCGACTGAGGGTGAGCGACCGAAGCATAGTCGACCCGAGTGCCCTGAGAGGCGCAAAAGGCCCTGAATTTGTCGGAATCGAAGTTTGACCCGTTGTCGGTGATGATGCTGTGCGGAACTCCATATCTGAATATCAACTCTCTGATGAAACTGATAGCGGTGCAAGCATCAAGATTCTTGATAGGCTTGGCCTCAATCCATTTGGTGAACTTGTCGACTGCTACCAGCACATGAGTGAAGCCGCTCCTGCCTGTTCTCAGTGGTCCAACCATGTCCAACCCCCAAACAGCGAAGGGCCAGACGAGTGGAATGGTTTTCAGGGCCGACGCGGGCTTGTGTGGCATGTTGGAGTAATACTGACATCCTTCACATTTGTCGACTATCTCTTTGGCCATCTCATTGGCTCTTGGCCAGTAGAACCCCGCTCGGTATGCTTTAGCCACAATGGTCCGAGAGGACGCATGATGGCCACAGGTCCCCGAGTGGATATCGTTAAGGATCATCTGACCTTCTTCTGGTGTAATACACTTCTGGCCGACCCCAGTCGCGCTTTCTCTATATAACTGTCCCTTTATGACTGTAAAGGCCTTGGATCGACGGACGATCTGTCGAGCTTCTTCTTCGTCTTCTGGGAGTTCTTTCCTTAGGATGTACGCGATGTACGGTTCTGTCCAGACGGGAGTGATAACCAGGACTTCCATGATCAAGTCGACCACAGCTGGCACTTCGACTTCAGTCGGATCCGTGGCACTTTTTGGCTGCGGGGCCTCTTCAGTGAAGGGATCCTCCTGGACTGATGGTGTGTGGATGTGTTCCAGAAACACATTGCTGGGAATGGCTTCTCTTTTGGAACCTATTTTTGCCAGATCATCAGCTGCTTGATTTTTCAGTCGGGGTATGTGATGAAGCTCTAACCCCTCGAATTTCTTCTCCAGTTTTCTCACTGCATTGCAATAACCAGTCATGGCTGGACTTCTGACATCCCATTCCTTCATCACTTGATTGATCACCAAATCTGAGTCGCCATAGACCATGAGGCGACGGACGCCGAGTGAAATGGCCATGCGCAACCCATATAAAAGTGCTTCGTATTCTGCCTCGTTGTTAGAGGAATCAAAGTGGATTTGAAGAACATATCTGAGTTTATCTCCTCTGGGAGAGACCAACACCACTCCGGCTCCGGAACCATTTATCATCTTGGAACCGTCAAAGAACATGGTCCAATGCTCCGAGTGGACCTGAGTCGGCAGTTGCTGTTCAATCCACTCGGCGACGAAATCCGCGATTGCCTGGGACTTGATAGCTTTCTTTGCCTCAAACTTGATATCTAGAGGAAGGAGTTCAATCGCCCATTTTGCCACTCGACCAGTTGCGTCCCTGTTATGCAAGATCTCTGACAACGGAGCGTCGCTGACGACTGTAATGGAATGATCAGAGAAGTAGTGGGCAACTTTCTTTGTGGTCATATAAATCCCATATACGAGCTTCTGATAATGAGGATATCTTTGCTTCGATGGGGTCAAGACTTCAGAAATATAATACACTGGGCGCTGAACTTTGAAGGTTTTCCCTTCTTCTTCCCGCTCGACCGTGAGTACCGTACTGACGACTTGTCCTGTGGCTGCAATGTAAAGCAGCAAAGGCTCCTTGCTGATTGGGGCAGCAAGCACCGGCTGGGTGGAGAGCAGAGCTTTGAGTTCTGCGAACGCTGCGTCAGCTTCAGGAGTCCACTCGAACTTGTCAGACTTCTTCATCAATCGGTAAAGAGGTAATGCCTTTTCACCGAGACGAGATATGAATCGACTTAGGGCGGCCAAGCAACCAGTAAGCTTCTGAACATCGTGCACTCGCACAGGACTTTTCATTCGGAGTATAGTACCAACTTTTTCTGGATTGGCGTCGATTCCCCGTTCGGAAACGAGAAAACCGAGTAACTTTCCGCCAGGAACCCCGAATGTGCATTTTGATGGATTAAGCTTGATATCAAACCTTCTGAGGTTGGCAAAGGTTTCAGCAAGGTCAGTCAGCAGGTCGGAACCCTTCCGTGACTTGACCACAATATCATCCATGTACGCCTCCACATTCCGACTGATTTGGGTGAGCAAACACTTCTGAATCATCCTCATGAATGTGGCTCCGGCATTCTTGAGGCCGAATGGCATGGTAACATAACAGAAGCACCCGAATGGAGTGATGAAAGCTGTTTTGATCTCGTCAGGTCCATACAGACGGATCTGATGGTACCCGGAATAGGCGTCTAAAAAAGACAGTCGCTCACATCCCGCAGTCGAGTCGACTATCTGGTCGATGCGGGGGAGAGGAAAATGGTCTTTCGGGCAGGCCCGATTGATATGTTTAAAGTCAATGCACATGCGAAGTGACTTGTCCTTCTTGGGGACCATGACAACATTGGCGAGCCACTCGGAGTGGTAGATTTCTCGGATGAACTCTGCCGCTAAGAGCCGAGCTACCTCTTCGCCAATGGCCTTTCTCTTCTGGACGGCGGACCGTCGGAGATGTTCCTTGACAGGTTTTATTTTTGAGTCGACTCTTAGGCGGTGCTCAGCCAGCTCCCTGGGAACACCCGGCATGTCAGAGGGCTTCCATGCGAAAATGTCCCAGTTCTCACGGAGGAACTGGATGAGCGCTTCTTCCTATTTGGAGTCGAGTGTTGTCGAGATATGAGTTGGAGCAGCGCTGGGGTCGGTCGGGTGGATATGAGCTGTCTTTGTATCGCCAGTCGACTGAAAAGCTGACTCTGTAGCGGGCTTCTTGGCTCGCAACAAATCACTCGGGTCTGCAGTCTTCTGGTATTCCCGCAACTCCACCACTGCCATCTGAGCGTCGGCGATCTTCGAACCTTTCTGAAAACATTCTTCCGCTTTCTTCCGATTGCCCGTAATAGTGATCACACCTTTGGGGCCAGGCATCTTCAATTTAAGATACACATAACACGGTCGGGCCATGAAGCGTGCATAAGCCGGCCTGCCCAAAATAGCGTGGTAGGCACTCTGGAAGTCTACAACTTCAAATGTCAACCTTTCTTTGCGGTAATTCTTGGAATCACCGAAAACCACATCAAGAGCAATCTGGCCGAGTGATTCAGCCTTCTTCCCAGGAATGACTCCGTGGAAACTCATGTTGCTGGCGCTGAGTCTGGACATCGGAATGCCCATCCCTTTCAATGTCTCAGCATACAATATGTTCAAACCACTGCCACCATCCATCAAGACTTTGGTCAGTCGAGTGCCTTCAACCACTGGGTCGACCACCAGAGCTTGCCTCCCAGGGGTGGCAATATGCGTTGGGTGATCGGACTGGTCGAACGTGATGGCAGTCTGGGACCATTTCAAATAACTTGGTGTCGCCGGAGCAACCATATTCACCTCTCGGTTTATGACTTTCAGTCGACTTTTGCTCTCAACATCAGCAAAAATCATCAAGGTGGAATTGACTTGAGGGTATCCGTCGTCACTGTCCTCTTTGTCCTCGACCTTGTCCGACTCCTTTTCCTTACCTTTGGGCTGTTTGCCCTGGAACTGCTGGATCAAGAGTCGACACTGTCGAGTGGTATGTTTCGGGTAAATGAAATTACCCTCTTCATCTTTCTTTGTGTGGACGAGACATGGCAAGTCCAACACATCATTTCCGTCCTGGTCTTTAACCTTTTTAGGGTTCCAAGGCCCTTTAGGTTTCCCTTTAAACTTTCCTTGGGTTAAAGCCAAGGCTTCCCCGGGAGCCGCTGGCTCGGCTTTCCGCTTCTGTTTCCGATTGGAATTGCCCCCGGGTTCTTGGGCGACTGACTTGAGTTTGCCACTCCTGAGCCGATCTTCATCTTCGCCATTAGCGTACTTGGTGGCAATCTCCATCATCCGATTCAGGGACATATCCCCAGTTCGACCGAATTTCAAATTCAGTTCTCTGTACTTGACGCCTTCCTTGAAGGCACAAACTGCTTGGTGGTCAGGCACATTCTCCACCGAGTGATGTAACGTGATCCACCTCTGGATGTAATCCCTCAAAGTTTCATTTGGCTTCTGTACACAAGACCGCAGTTCCGTCAGCCCTGCCGGCCGCTTGCACGTACCTTCAAATGTGGTGACGAACACTCGGGAGAGATCCTCCCAAGTGTAAATGCTGCTAGGTGCTAACTGGTTCAGCCACGCTCTGGCCGAGCCCTCCAACATGAGAGGGAGGTGCTTCATGGCCACTTCATCATTGCCGCCGCCGATCTGGACGGCCACTCGGTAATCTTCAAGCCAAGTATCGGGCTTGGACTCGCCAGTGCACTTACTGACTCCAGTCGCCAACCTGAAGTTGGGAGGATCACAGCGGCCCTGATGGCTCTACTAAAGCATTCTAGCCCCGAAACATGTACTCTGCTGCTGGTAGGTGCATCTCTGTCGTGACCTTCTCGGTGAGCCCTGTTCCTGTCGACCAAACCCTGGATGAGAATGGATCTCGCGTCAAAGCCTGGCCCTCTGGGGTCGACTGGAATCTTTCACCCACAACTATGAGGGCGCCAGTCATCCTGCTGGCGAGGCACATACGACCCGCTCCTCGGGGGAGGCGTGGGCACTCGACGTCGACCGTCACGATCGACTCGGTGATCATACTGCTCATGGTTTCCATATTGGTCACACCGGTCTCCACGTCCCTCACGCCTCGGGGGTGATCTCGAGCTGTGAGCCGACTGGATTGTGTCCGCGGCAACGGATGTGCTGTGAATCCTGTTCCGCGACTGAGAAACAGCGGAATTCTGATCTCCTACTACCCGGAGTAATGCTCTGATCTACAGCAAGCCTCTGCCAGCCTCCGACTGGGAAGGTTGAATCGACTCCGCTATACGGGCCGCAGCTGATAAATTCTGAATCGGAGTTCGATATACCTGCAGGGGCGGGAAGAGCTGACATCGACTGGATTCGGAAATCTGTTGTCGCGCACGCTCGTCGAGTGCTTGCTAGAGGTTCTCCAGTCGAGTGCGCTCGGCCAAGTTTGCCAGGCGCGCGTCCTCCAAGGCGCGAGCCTCGGGGGTCTCTCCAACAATAGGAGTGTGCAGTGCATCCATGTTCTGGCGGCGAAGTTCTTCTCTCTGCAGCGATGTGAGAGGCTCGGGAAGATACTCCTCATGGAGACGCGACGGGTCACCTCCACCCGCGCCTCTGTTGGTATGGGGAAAACCGGGAGGACTGGGCGGTCCATCGACCATCAGAACCTCCGCCGCCGGATCGCTGCTGTCGCACTCGGATGCGGTCTCTGCGGAGCCAGTCGACAGGTCGAACAGGCCGTAGAGGGATTCGTCGGGCTCGATCGCCGCGACCTGGGGGGTGGCCGACTGACGCGCCACCGCGTGCCTCACCCACCGCTGAAGTCTCGACCGACCGGAACGCTTGCGCCGGCGGGAAACGGGGAGTGAGGACAACACAGGAGCCGACCGATAGGGGGTCGACGGTTGCCGCAGGAGAACGCCGCGGACGCACGCGCTAAAGTGCGTTGCCCCGCGAGCAGGGAGTGCGTCCACGTCGAGCGGAGCCTCCTGGAGCCAAGCAGAGTCGTCGACGATGAACGTGAGCGCGCCGAGACGGATCTCGCGGCCCTCCACCGAAACTCCGCCGAAAACCATGATGATTCGGGTCGGAAAAAAGTCGCAACTTCTCCAACAAACGCTAAAACACCTGCCCCACGGTGGGCGCCAACTGTCGTGGTTCTAAGTCTGACAGTAGTGTAGGGGGGTAAGTATGGAAAGGCAAGATCTGAGCTGTGGAGAAGTTGTAAGCACGCAAGGTTTACGAGTTCAGGCCCTTCTCGGAGGAAGTAATAGCCCTACGTCTCGGAGCCCGGAGGCGGTCGACTAGATTATATGAATATGGGTTACAGAGGTGCGAACCCTTGTCTCGGAGGAGGAGGGTGGCTTATATAGAGTGCGCCAGGACCCTGGCCAGCCCACGTTACAAAGGGTTCAATGTACATTAAGGCAGGGCGTTACTGGTAACGCTAGTAATAAAGTGCTATGATGACCATAAAAGCTACTTAATGACCAACCGTTAGCGTGCGGAGTGACTTCAGGTCTCCTGGCCGTCAAGTGGTTGGATCTTGGTCGAGTGATTGCTTCTTGGTCGAGCGTCTTCGAGTCTGTCAAGTGGAACACCTCCAAGTCGATTGAAAGGTGGTTTCTTCTAGATGTGTCCTTGGGTAGGGCAGTTAGGACAGGTCCATGATCCTACCCTAGGTACATAGCTTCATCAATCTCCCTCCTCCAACTCTGCCCCACGCCCTCGCCGCCGGCTGTCTCCGCCGACTCCCCCCCCCCCCCGCGCCTAGCCGCTCGAGCCCGACCCCTCCACGCCTCGCCACCGGCGCCACCGTCCCCCGACTCCGCCCCGCCCTCACCACTTGACGCCGGTGAGTTCCTCATCTCTCTGTCTCCTCTCTCGTGTGTACTGCTCTAGTGTGAACTGCTAGTTTGGATTGGTGGCTGCCAGTGAAACAATTTTGTATGGTGCTGGCAATGTTGTTGGTACTGTCAATGCTTAGTGTGATTTTGTTAGTATAGCCAATGATCCTGCTAGTGTGAATTGGCTGCTGCTGCTAGTTTGGTTGCCTGATGTGCTTCTGTATGGTGTGTGGTAGATAGTGGCTACTATGACATCAGATTAGCAATTTTTGGATAACGACATAACTGAATTTTTGGTCTAACACCAAGATCTCCTACTCTTGATCAATTGAACGAAACCCACTGCTGACTGTACCAATTGAACAAAGCTGCAGGGTACATTATGTTAAAGATTTCCTACTTTAGTGATTTTTAGGAAGAGCACTTAAAATTTTTAGTCAACATTGATTTCCTACTTTAGTCAAAAATTATTTGAATTAGTTTTAGTGCAACAGAGGCAACTCAGAGTTTGAAAATGGCACTAAAGGAATTTGTTTTTGGGGTAAATTCTATTATGAAACAATTCCTACTGTTATTTAAAATATAAATGAAATGATTTGGAACACCAAGCAAGAGTTATGTTTCAAGTTGCTGAACCTTTTCATATAAGCTTGCAGAAGATTTAATTGATCATACAGAAAATGAAAAACGAAGGTCATACCGATCCTAGTTGGTATTATTTTTCATGGCTAGAAGATATATTGTTGTACCCCAAGTGAAGGGAAGGAGTTTGTTGGGTTTTGTCTTCGACCATCGTGTCGTGATGATTTTTCAGGTACCCCGAGAGGCCCTTGAGTTTGCCGGAATGTCGATTAACTTCCGTTCCGGCAAATTCGGGTACTCCATATGTCCTATTTTCAGCAAAGGTCATGCTGAAATTTTTCGTGAATTTTAGCATGACTTTGCTAAAAATAGGACATATGGGGTACTTGCGACAAATGCATGGGCCGGGGTATCTTAGTACTTAATTAAGTAGTATCAACTTCCTCTTGTGTTATACATATAGAAGTGTGATATCAACTCATAGTTATTACTAATGTCAATTGCTCGTCATCGATAAACCCTAATCTGGAAGAGGAACCACTCATCCTATGTAGTTTTGAATTATGAACGTAGGAAATGTCGTCATCGAACGACGAAAGTCACCCGGGGGAGTGCAACTGGTGCCACGACGATCGAGGTCTGTGCGACAGGCCTCACCTGGACGATGATCGGCGCTTCAGCATTAAGCTCGAGGAGACCTTCAAAGTTGAAACGGTACGCAACAACGACAATTGTTTTTTCATAATTAAGCATGACTTCAACTATTTCAATGTGTAATTTTCATCTTTTACAATTCGAGTATATCTTATCCCATGCCATGCAAGACGCTATGTCTTGGAGAGGATGGATTTTGAAGACCATGAAATTTTTGAAACAAAGAAAATTCACCTAAGGACTCATCACGATGTGGACTTCGAAGTAAATCTGTATAATTCTGGGAGCGTAACCCATTTTGGTTGCAAAAATTGGGAAGCATTTTGCAAGATGTATGGTTTTGATGAGGGTATGCTTGTCACCATGGATCTTGGTAATCCTGACATCGACCAAGACAATATGGACATTTGGGTCCTTGTTGATACGCCTCCAGTTCTACCGCTATGTGAGTTTCTCAAACATAGTTATTAGCTAATTTATATTATTTATTTCAAAATAGTTGACAGCTTATTTCCATTGACAGCTTATTTTTATTGTTCAAAGAATGTGCGGGAGATGGTAGACAAAACTCACTACACCGATGGCTCCGAATTAACAACTTACAAGGAGAAAAATCATCTGGTCGGATTTTGTATTGACATTGAGAATTACAATATCTACAATCAAACTCCTCAACATTATGGTCAATACATGCCACTAGTGCATGTGTTCAACTACGGTAACTACCATGGAGATACCCTGGTAAGATTTTTACTATTACGACATCCGTGCATCTTTTGCATACTTCTAAAACTAGTACATCATTGCTAACTATGAAGTTATTACTATGTTTTTCAACAGATAATCCCAGAGAATTGTGTGCCTCATTTGATGTATCAGAAAGGTAGTCTTAATGTTTTGAACATACAGCCAGGTCATCCTATGAATCTCAACTGTCCATACGAGATTTCTAAAAGAAGTGGAGACATGAAAATCAAAGGATGGAAAAATGTATGGACAGTCGTAAGGAGGTTCTTGGAAGCAAAAGGAAGTGAAGCGCAAGAATTGGAGACAGGATGTTCTCCATTCTCCATAATGGAGAGTCAGGGTCTATATTGTTTTATGCTATTTTACCTTAAATAGGGTATTTAGGTCCTGCCTAATACTGATGATCATGTGCTAAGAACAATTAAGTAGGGTTGGTTCGATGACTATTAAGATGATGATCGTATGACTTGTTATTAATAACGAGTAGAAGTTGTATGATGATGATTAGTAGGACTTGTTAGGATTAGTATTACTTCCGACAAACTCGCTACTCGCGGTCTCGAGACTTGTAATGTTCTATCTTTGTTCGGTCTTTTGAATTCGGAAACTAATATGATGAATTTGTATTCGGAGACTAATCTTCTATTGTATTCGATGAATCTGCTCTTGCTGTGTGGTGCTATCTATATTCTGTCCAATAATATATTTTGTAACCTTTGCAAAAATCAGAAAAGTAAAAAAACCCTAATATTCATACTAATGGCGCATCACCCCACAGTGCGCCATTAGTATACCAAAGCACATGGGTAAATATGTCCCCCTGGGAGGCATACTAATGGCGCATGTTGGTCTATACTAATGGCGCACGGCATGGTGCGCCATTAGTATACCAGATACCAATGGCGCACCTGTGGTGCGCCGTTAGTATATAATACTAGTGGCGTGGTACTAGTGGTGCACCAGTAGTGCGCCATTCGTAGGCAAATCTGGTGCGCCACTAGTAGGCCTTTTCCTAGTAGTGTCGGGGTCGGATGGATATATTGGTGCTTTCTTCCAAAAAGCTTGGTAGATAATAAAGAGGGATGTCATGGCAGTTATGGCTAAGCTGTTCGTGGGAGACACTCGAGGGTTTGCTAAGCTCAATAAGGCTAACATAATTCTCATCCCCAAGAGAGTGGAGGCAGAGGAAATTGGAGATTTCAAACCCATCAGCCTTATCCATAGCATACTGAAGCTCTTCGCCAAAGTTCTTGCCAATAGGCTTCGCTCACAAATGCACAAGCTTGTCGGGATGAATCAATCTGCGTTCATAAAAGGAAGACAACTACACGACAAATTCCTGTTGGTGTGTCAAGTGGCAAGGAAAATACACGCGAGAAGAACACCTAGAGTCTTCATCAAGCTGGACATTTCGCGCGCGCTTGACTCCCTTTCCTGGCCATTTCTATTTGAGGTGATGAGAGCTAAGGGTTTTGGCCAGAGGTGGCTAGACTGGATGGCGGCGTTACTTCATATGGCGAGCACTAAGGTGGTGGTGAACGGGTCACCTGGAAGGAAGATCTTACATGCATGCGGCCTAAGGCAGGGGGATCCGATCTCACCCCTACTCTTCGTTATAGCTATGGAAGCCCTCTCGGCCCTTGTACACAAGGCCGCAGACATGGGAGTGCTAGCTTCTTTTGCTGGAATCACGACCACACAAAAGTTGTCCATTTATGCTGATGACGTGGCAATGTTTGCCAGACTCACGGAGTTCGACCTGGATGCGATTACCGAGATCCTAAAAGCTTTCGGTGAAGCATCGGGGCTCAGAGTGAACTACCGCAAGTCCACCGCGGTGCTCATTCGAGGGAGTGAGGAGGACAAGGCCAGAGTGGCTGGAATGCTGCAGTGTGACATCTCAGAATTCCCCTGCCGATACCTAGGTTTGAAGTTGGCGATCAAGAGTCTGACAAAAGCGGAATGGCAACCAATGCTAGATAAAGTTCGGCATTTCAAGCCGGCTTGGCAAAGAGGAGTGATACAAAGACCTGGACGTCTCATCCTGGTGCAGTCGGTTGTAGCGGCTCGCCCTGTTCACCACCTGATGGTAACGGAGGCGCCGGAATGGGTGCTTGAGGATATGAACAAATGGATGAGAGCATTCTTCTGGTCGGGCAAGGACAAGTGTAATGGTGGACAATGTCTAGTGGCCTGGGACAAAATCTGCCGGCCAAAAGTTTTTGGAGGTTTAGGGATTAAAAACCTGAAGTGGCAAGCGATGGCGCCTAGGGTAAGGTGGGAATGGCTCAAGAGGACTGATGATCAAAGGCCGTGGCAAGGTCTACCCATGACCCTGGACGAGGAGGCGAGACAACTGTTTGATGCGCTGGTCAGCATTAACTTGGGACTAGGTGACAAGGTGCTCTTCTGGAAAGACAAATGGATCCATGGAGTGGCGGTTGATGAAGCTATGTACCTAGGGTAGGGTCATGGACCTGTCCTAACTGCCCTACCCAAGGACATCTCTAGAAGAAACCACCTTTCAATCGACTTGAAGGTGTTCCACTCGACAGACTCGAAGACACTCGACCAAGAAGCAATCACTCGACCAAGATCCAACCACTCAACGGCCAGGAGACCTAAAGTCACCCCGCACGCTAACGGTCGAACATTAAGTAGCTTTTATGGTCATCATAGCACGTTATTACTAGCGTTACCAGTAACGCCCTGCCTTAATGTACATTGAAACCTTCGTAACGTGGGCTGGCCGGGGTCCTGGCGCACTCTATATAAGCCACCCCCCTCCTCCGAGACAAGGGTTCGCACCTCTGTAACTCATACTCACATAATCCAGTTGACCGCCTCCGGGCTCCGAGACGTAGGGCTTTTACTTCTTCCGAGAAGGGCCTGAACTCGTAAACCTTGCGTCCTTACAACTTCTCCATAGCTAAGATCTCGCCTCTCCATACTTACCCCCCTACATTACTGTTAGACTTAGAACTACGACAGTTGGCGCCCACCGTGGGGCTCGAACCCACGACCACAAGGTTAGTCGACTATGCTTCGATTCTGATGGTCGACGGACCGCCCAGTCCCCCTGGTTTTACCCGCACCGACGGAGGCGCAGGAGGAGGCGACCCGTCGCGTCCCCATGAGGAGTATCTTCCCGAGCCTCTCATGTCGCTGCAGAGAGAAGAACTTCGTCGCCGGAATGTGGATGCGCTGCACACTCCTATCGTTGGAGAAACCCCCGAGGCTCGCGCCTTGGAGGACGCGCGCCTGGCAAACTTGGCCGAGCGTGCTCGACTGGAGAATCTCCAGCGAGCACTCGACGAGCGCGCGCGACAACGGGTTCCCGAATCCAGTCGACGTCAGCTCTTCTTGCCCCCGCAGGTATATCGGACTCTGATTCAAAATTTAGCAGCTGCAGCCCGTATAATGGAGTCGATTCAGCCTTCCCAGTCAGAGGCTGGCAGAGGCTTGCTGCAGATCAGAGTGTTACTCGAGGCAGCAGGAGATCAGAATTCTGCTGTTTCTCAGTCATGGAACAGAATTCATAGCAGGTCCGTTGCCGCGGACACTGTCCAGTCGGCCCACAGCCCGAGATCGCCCCTGAGGCGTGAGGGACGTGGAGACCGGCGTGACCAGTATGGGAACCATGAGCAGTATGAACACCGAGTCGACCGTGACGGTCGACGTCGAGTGCCCACGCCTCCCCCGAGGAGCGGGTCGTATGTGCCTCGCCAGCAGGATGACAGGCGCCCTCATAGTGGTGGGCGAAGGATTCCAGTCGACCCTAGAGGGCCAGGCTTTGACGCAAGATCCATCCTCGTCCAAGGTTTGGTCGACAGGAACAGGGCCCACCGAGAAGGCCAGGACAGAGATGCGCCTGCCAGCAGCAGAGTACATGTTTCAGGGCCAGAGTGCTTTAGTAGAGCCATCAGGGTTGCTGTGATTCCTCCCAATTTCAGGTTGGCGACTGGAGTCAGTAAGTTCACTGGCGAGTCCAAGCCCGATACTTGGCTTGAGGACTACCGAGTGGCCATCCAGATTGGCGGCGGCAATGATGAAGTGACCATGAAGCACCTGCCTCTCATGTTGGAGGGCTCGGCCAGAGCGTGGCTAAACCAGTTAGCGCCTAGCAGCATTTACACTTGGGAAGATCTCTCCCGAGTGTTGGTCACCACATTTGAAGGCACATGCAAGTGACCAGCAGGACTGACGGAACTGCGGTCTTGTGTGCAAAAGCCGAATGAAACTTTGAGGGATTACATCCAGAGATGGATCACGTTACATCACTCGGTAGAGAACGTGCCTGGCCACCAAGCAGTTTGTGCCTTCAAGGAAGGCGTCAAGTACAGAGAACTGAATTTGAAATTCGGTCGAACCGGAGATATGTCCCTGAATTGGATGATGGAGATTGCCACCAAGTACGCTAATGGTGAAGATGAGGATCGACTCAGGAGTGGCAAGCTCAAGTCAGTCGTCCAAGAAACCGGAGGTAATTACAATCGAAAACAGAAGCGGAAGGCCGAGCCAGCGGCTCCCGGGGAAGCTTTAGCTTTGGCCCAAGGAAAGTCTAAAGGGAAACCTAAAGGGCCTTGGAACCCCAAAAAGGTTAAAGACCAGGAGGGAAATGATGTGTTGGACTTAGCATGTCTCGTCCACACAAAGAAAGATGAAGAGGGTAATTTTATTTACCCGAAACATACCACTCGGCAGTGTCAACTCTTGATCCAGCAGTTCTAGAGCAAGCAGCCCAAGGGTAAGGAAAAGGAGTCAGACAAGGTTGAGGACAAAGAGGACAGTGATGACGGATACCCTCAAGTCAATTCCACCCTGATAATTTTTGCTGATGTTGAGAGCAAAAGTCGACTGAAAGTTATTAACCGAGAGGTGAATATGGTCGCTCCGACGACACCTAGTTACCTGAAATGGTCTCAGACTGCCATAACATTCGACCAGTCCGACCACCCGACACACATCGCCACCCCTGGGAGGCAAGCTTTGGTGGTCGACCCAGTTGTTGAAGGCAGTCGACTGACCAAAGTCCTGGTGGATGGAGGCAGTGGTTTGAACATATTATACGCTGAGACGTTGAAAGGGATGGGCATTCCGATGTCCAGACTTAGTGCCAGCAACATGAGTTTCCATGGAGTCATTCCTGGGAAGAAGGCTGAATCACTCGGCCAGATTGCTCTTGATGTGGTTTTCGGTGATTCCAAGAATTACCGCAAAGAAAAGTTGACATTTGAAGTTGTAGACTTCCAGAGTGCCTATCACGCTATTTTGGGCAGGCCGTCTTATGCACGCTTCATGGCCCGACCCTGTTACGTATATCTCAAATTGAAGATGCCTGGCCCCAAAGGTGTGATCACCATTATGGGCAATCGGAAGAAAGCGGAAGAATGTTTTCAGAAAGGTTCGAAGATCACCGATGCGCAGATGGCAGTGGTGGAGTTGCAGGAATACCAGAAGACTGTAGACCCGAGTGATCTGTTGCGAGCCAAGAAGCCCGCTACAGAGTCAGCTTTCCAGTCGACTGGCGATACGAAGGCAGCTCACATCCACCCGACCGACCCCAGCGCCGTTCCGACTCATATCTCGACAACACTCGACTCCAAATAGGAAGAAGCGCTCATCCAGTTCCTTCGTGAGAACTGGGACATTTTCGCATGGAAGCCTTCTGACATGCCAGGTGTTCCCAGGGAGCTGGCTGAGCATCGCCTGAGAGTCGACTCAAAAGTAAAACCTGTCAAGGAACATCTCCGACGGTCCGCCGTTCAAAAGAGAAAGGATATTGGCGAGGAGGTGGCTCGGCTCTTAGCAGCGGGGTTCATCCGAGAAATCTACCACTTCGAGTGGCTCGCCAACGTTGTCATGGTCCCCAAGAAGGACAAGTCACTTCGCATGTGCATTGATTTTAAACATATCAATCGGGCCTGCCCGAAAGATCATTTTCCTCTCCCCCGCATCGACCAGATAGTCGACTCGACCGTGGGATGTGAGCGACTGTCTTTCTTGGATGCCTATTCCGGGTACCATCAGATCCGTCTGTATGGACCTGACGAGATCAAGACGGCTTTCATCACTCCATTCGGGTGCTTCTGTTATGTTACCATGTCGTTCGGCCTCAAGAATGCCGGAGCCACATTCATGAGGATGATTCAAAAGTGTTTACTCACTCAAATCAGTCGAAATGTAGAAGCATACATGGATGATATCGTGGTCAAGTCGCGGAAGGGTTCTAACCTGCTGACTGACCTTGCGGAAACCTTTGCCAACCTCAGGAGGTATGATATCAGGCTTAATCCATCAAAGTGCACATTCGGAGTCCCTGGCGGAAAGTTACTCGGTTTTCTCGTTTCTGAACGGGGAATCGATGTCAATCCAGAAAAAGTTGGCACTATACTCCGAATGAAAGCCCTGTGCGAGTGCACGACGTCTAGAAGCTTACTGGTTGCTTGGCCGCCCTAAGTCGATTCATATCTCGTCTCGGTGAAAAGGCATTGCCTCTTTACCGATTGATGAAGAAGTCCGGCAAGTTCGAGTGGACTCCTGAAGCTGATGTAGCATTTGCAGAGCTCAAAGCTCAGCTCTCCACCTAGCCGGTGCTCGCTGCCCCAATCAGCAAGGAGCCTTTGCTGCTTTACATTGTAGCCACAGGACAAGTCGTCAGTACGGTACTTACGGTCGAGCGGGAAGAGGAAGGGAAAACCTTCAAAGTTCAGCGCCCAGTGTATTATATTTCTGAAGTCTTGACCCCATCAAAGCAAAGATATCCTCACTATCAAAAGCTTGTATATGGGATTTATTGACCACCAAGAAAGTTGCTCACTACTTCTCTGATCATTGCATCACAGTCGTCAGCGACGCTCCATTGTCAGAGATCCTGCATAACAGGGATGCAACCGGTCAAGTGGTAAAATGGGCAATTGAACTCCTTCCCCTAGATATCAAGTTTGAAGCAAAGAAAGCTATCAAGTCCCAGGCAATCGCAGATTTCGTCGCCGAGTGGATTGAACAGCAGCTACCGACTCAGATTCACTCGGAGCATTGGACTATGTTCTTCGACGGCTCCAAGATGCTGAGTGGTTCCGGCGCCGGAGTGGTGTTGGTCTCCCCCAGAGGAGATAAACTCAGATATGTTCTTCAAATCCACTTCGATTCCTCCAATAACGAAGCAGAATACGAAGCACTTTTATATGGGTTGCGCATGGCCATCTCACTCGGCGTCCGTCGCCTCATGGTCTATGGCGACTCAGATTTGGTGGTTAATCAGGTGATGAAGGAATGGGATGTCAGAAGTCCAGCCATGACTGGCTATTGCAATGCAGTGAGAAAGCTGGAAAAGAAATTCGAGGGGTTAGAGCTTCACCACATACCCCGACTGAAAAATCAAGCAGCTGATGATTTGGCAAAAATAGGTTCCAAAAGAGAAGCCATTCCCAGCAATGTGTTTTTGGAACACATCCACACACCTTCAGTCCAGGAGGATCCCTTCACTAAAGAGGCCCCGCAGCCAAAAAGCGCCACGGATCCGAGCGAAGTTGAAGTTCCAGTTGTGGTCGATCTGATCATGGAAGTGTTGGTTATCACTCCCGTCTGTACAGAACCGTACATCGCGTACATCCTAAGGAAAGAACTCCCAGAAGACGAAGAAGAGGCTCGACAGATCGTCCGTCGATCCAAGGCCTTCACAGTCATAAAGGGTCAATTATATAGAGAAAGCGTGACTGGGGTCAGCCAGAAGTGTATTACACCAGAAGAAGGTCAGATGATCCTTAACGATATCCAGTCGGGGACCTGTGGTCATCATGCGTCCTCTCGGACCATTGTGGCCAAAGCATACCGAGCGGGGTTCTACTGGCCAAGAGCCAATGAGATGGCAAAAGAGATAGTCGACAAATGTGAAGGACGTCAGTATTACTCCAATATGCCGCGCAAGCCCTGAAAACCATTCCACTCGTCTGGCCCTTCGCCGTTTGGGGGCTGGACATGGTTGGACCACTGAGAACAGGCAGGAGCGGCTTCACTCATGTGCTGGTAGCAGTCGCCAAATGGATTGAAGCCAAGCCTATCAAGAATCTCGATGCTTGCACCGCTATCAGTTTCATCAGAGAGTTGATATTCAGATATGGAGTTCTGCACAGTATCATCACGGACAATGGGTCAAACTTCGATTCCGACAAGTTCAGGGCCTTTTGCGCCTCTCAGGGCACTCGGGTCGACTATGCTTCGGTCGCTCACCCCCAGTCGAATGGGCAAGCAGAAAGGGCAAATGGCCTAATCCTCAAAGGACTGAAACCCCGATTGATGCGCGATCTCAAGCACGCAGCAGGTGCATGGGTCGACGAGCTCCCATCAGTCCTTTGGGGATTGAGGACAACCCCGAATCGATCGACCGGAAGAACCCCGTTCTTTCTGGTCTACGGAGCCGAGGCAGTCTTACCGAGCGACCTGCTTCACAATGCTCCGAGAGTCGAGCTCTACTTAGAAGAGGAAGCAGAACAAGCCCGGCAGGATGCAGTCGACCTCCTAGAAGAAGAAAGAGAAATGGCCTTGATTCGATCGACCATCTATCAGCAAGACTTGCGTCGATTCCATGCCAGAAACGTGAAGAGCCGAGCCTTCCAAGAAGGAGACTTAGTCCTCCGAGTGGATCAGCAGAAACCACACAAGCTCACTCCTACTTGGGAAGGCCCCTTCATAGTCACCAGAGTCCTCCACAATGGAGCATACCACCTCTACAATGTCGATCGCCAGATTGATGAGCCACGAGCCTGGAATGCGGAGCTACTCCGCCCCTTTTATACTTAAATTCTCACTCGGATGAGATGTAATAAGAAAAACTCCTGCAGTTTATTTATCAAAGACAAGAGCGTTATAATTTTCCCAGTGATTATTATCGTTTTTTTTGTTTTCGTAAGGAATCCCCAGTGGGTGGCTTAGCTGCGAATCCGCTTCGCCTAAGTTTGTAAAAACAGTTTCCTACTGAGTGGTGAGCCAGCCTCCCACTCGGGGGCTTAGCTGCGAGTCCAGTACTCGCCTAAGTTTCAAAAAATCCTACCGAGTGGAGAGCAATCCTCACACTCGGGGGCTTAGCTGCGGTCCAGTACTCGCCTAAGTTCTCCCACTTAGAGACTTAGCTGCAATCAGGCACTCGCCTAAGTCTGAAAAATCCTACCGAGTGGAGAGCAATCCTCCCACTCGGGGGCTTAGCTGCAGTCTAGTACTCGCCTAAGTTCTCCCACTTAGAGACTTAGCTGCAGTCCGGCACTCGCCTAAGTTTGGAAAAATCCTACTGAGTGGAGAGCAATCCTCCCACTCGGGGGCTTAGCTGCAGTCCAGTACTCGCCTAAGTTCTCCCACTTAGAGACTTAGCTGCAGTCAGGCACTCGCCTAAGTTTGAAAAAATCCTACCGAGAGGAGAGCAATCCTCCCACTCGGGGGCTTAGCTACAGTCCAGGACTCGCCTAAGTTCTCCCACTTAGAGACTTAGCTGTAGTCAGGCACTCGCCTAAGTTTGAAAAAATCCTACCGAGAGGAGAGCAATCCTCCCACTCGGGGGCTTAGCTGCAGTCCAGTACTCGCCTAAGTTCTCTCACTGGAGACTTAGCTGCAGTACGGCACTCACCTAAGTTTGAAAAATCCTACCGAGTGGAGAGCAATCCTCCCACTTGGAGGCTTAGCTGCAGTCCGTTACTCGCCTAGGTTCTCTCACTAGGAGACTTAGTTGCAGTCCGGCACTCGCCTAAGTTTGAAAAAATCCTACCGAGTGGAGAGTGATCCTCTCGCTCAGGGGCTTAGCTGCAGTCCAGTACTCGCCTAAGTTCTCTCACTGAAGACTTAGCTGCAGTCCAGCACTCGCCTAAGTTTGAAAAATCCTACCGAGTGGAGAGCAATCCTCCCACTCGGAGGCTTAGCTGCAGTCCAATACTCGCCTAGGTTCTCTCACTAGGAGACTTAGCTGCAGTCCGGCACTCGCCTAAGTTTGAAAAAATCCTACCGAGTGGAGAGCGATCCTCTCGCTCGGAGGCTTAGCTGCAGTCCAGTACTCGCCTAAGTTCTCCCACTTAGAGACTTAGCTGCAGTCAGGCACTCGCCTAAGTTTGGAAAAATCCTACCGAGTGAGAGAAATCCTCCCACTCGGAGGCTTAGCTGCAGTCCGGTACTCGCCTAGGTCCTCTCACTAGGAGACTTAGCTGCAGTCTGGCACTCGCCTAAGTTTGAAAAAATCCTACCGAGTGGAGAGCGATCCTCTCGCTCGGGGGCTTAGCCGCAGTCCAGTACTCGCCTAAGTTCTCCCAAACACATCTCAATCCTCAAGGACAACGAGGGGCAGGTCGACTGCCACCTTCTCCTGGAGAGCTTCGCCACAAATACAATGCGCGATTCATCCCGCTCTACAGTAACGAAGTACGAGTCGACTGCCACCTTCTCCTGGAGAGCTTCGCCACAAATACAATGTGCGCTCCGTCCCACTCTGCAGTAACAGGGTGTGGGTCGACCGCCGCCCGCCCCAGGGGAGCTTCGCCACAAATACAAGACATGGGTCGACTGCTTCCCCCTCCTTCGAAGCTGCGCTGTGAATGCAGAAAGTTGTCTTGAATAAAGATTGGGCTCACTCAGCAGGAGATTCATAAAGATATTCAATGATGAACCAAGTTCAGATAAATTCTAAGGGTTTCGGATCACAGATCGAAGTACTCGGCGCTAGAAGGAGGGTACTTAGGCACGCAGTCCGAAAAAGTTTAACGGTTACAAAAACCACTCGGCATTCCGAGGAAAATTTAAGGTAGGACATAAGAGTTTGTTCACTCCGCGGGAGGAGGGCTGGCAGGCTCGACGAACTCATCCAGGTCGACGCCATCGGCAATCCGAGTGGCGGCAGCTATGAAGGTTTCCATAAAGGTTCGGAAGTCGTGCTTCTGGGTGTTTGCGACCTTGATTGTGGCCAGCTTGTCTTGTCGCACCTCCTTGCAGTGGACATGAACCAAGGACAGAGCCACTTCAGCGCCACAACGAGCAGAAGACTTCTTCCACTCCTGCACTCGGTCCGGGATTCTGTTAAGTCGAGTCATCAGAGACTCAAGATCGTTTTGGAGCGTAGCCTCTGGCCAAAGTGACGGGTCGATCCGTGACATGGCGACCTTCAGTCGTGCCAAGTAGTCCACGGCATCGTCGATGCGAGATTCCAGTCGGAGCAGATTCATGGCAGTTTCATCTTTCACGGGAGAGTTGATTGGATCCAGACCTGGTTTGATCCGCCCAGTCTCCTCTTCAAAGTTCTGGCAAAACTCTGCATTCACGATCCAAGGATAAGTCAATTTTCATACACTGAGTCGACACAAAAAAATCAGTCGGAACTAAATATGCACCTTCAAGCTTGATATACAACTTCTTGGCAAGGCTCCTCAGGTAGCTCTCCAGATCGTCCCTCCTACGAGCGACGCCTTCCATCTTTTCGTTCAGGTTGAGGTTCTCCTTCTTCCAACGTGTGCACTCCCTGTTGGCTTCATTCAGAGCAGTCTTCAGTCTGGTATTCTCTTCTTCCAACTGGCCGACTGAAGCCAGCTTCTATTTGGCCAGAGCGATCCTGTCGTCAGCCTCCTTCTGGGCAGCAGACAAATCCTGATCCTTTTTCGCCAAAGCTTCTCTCAGTTTTTTTGCAAAGAAAGGATGATTGATTGAGAAATAGCAGAAGGGTGCTCGATCCTCAAACTGACCAGTCGACAGACTCGTCTTACCTGCGGCGCCGTCTCTGACCTTTTGCAGCTCTATCTTGGCCAGCTCCAAGTCAAGGTTCAGTTGAATCTGCTGCTTCTCCAAGTCAGCAAAGCGAGCTCCAAGATCACAAGATTTCTGAAATCAAAGGGGAGAAGTTATTTTACAGCAAAAAGCAACAAAGGCAATAAATACTAAGACTATGGTCGACTGCCCGCAGTCCACCACAGTCTCGGGGACTACACCCAGTGGGTGCACTTAGCGTGCCCCCACCGGTTCTGATCCCACTCGACCGGCCCGCCGAAGTCGAGTGCAGGGAGTAAAAAAAGAGAGAGAAAGAAGAACTCAGACCATAGAACTCAGACCACAGTCGACTGCCAGCAGTCGACCGCGGTCTCGGGGACTACACCCAGTGGGTGCACTTGGCATGCCCCCACCGATTTTGATCCCACTCGACCAGACCGAGTGGAAGAGACAAACTACCAGTTTGGTTTATACATTCGGCAAAATACAAAGACTACAGTCGACTGCCAGCAGTCCACCGTAGTCTCGGGGACTACACCCAGTGGGTGCACTCAGCGTGCCCCACTAGTCCAAAAATTCAATCGACGCACCCAGTGGGTGTACAGATGCAAAGGTTTTCGAAAAGAATCTTCAGGTAGCATATCCTAACAGAACAAGCAGCGACCAACTAACCTGAACGTTGCTCTGGAGAGCCGAGCTGGCATCATAGGCGGCTTGGCTGGCGTCCCGCACCGTCTTCATCTTCTCCATCATAATGCCCGCCTGGCGTATAGCTTCCCTAGCAGCATTCACCTCGTCCTCTGGGACATGATGGGTCGCAAAAAGTGAAGGCGGGTCGACAGGGGCTCGAGCAGTCGACGAAGAAGGCAAGGCACTCGACAGTGGCTCGGCGAAGGTAACATAACCCCGATTGACGTCGCCAGTGTCCTGAACAACTGGATCCACCCTCGGCGTCGACTGTAGCGCCTCACTTACAGGAGCTCGCCTATTCTTCCTCGTCAAAGGCCTCTCGGACTCTTCATCATCATCAGGGAGGTCAATAATGTTGGGAGCTGTGCAAAGTTCAATCGCCAAAATCACATCACCCAGTGATGCATGTTGCAGTTGAATCGACCGAGTAAAGATAGTATGGCAGAAATCATACCCGGATTAGAAGTGACCGCATCCTCCATCACCTCATCATCATCCTTATAAGCCGAGGTCCCGAAAGTGGCAGCGCTGACAATTCCAAAGTTCGTCCAGTCAAAACAAGAAAAACAAACAGCGCGGAGCGTCGAGTGAATACAAAGAGAGACACTCACGCGGAGGCGACGGGGATATCAATCTTGATTTTCGGCAACGCCTTCCGAGTCCTCGGCTCTGTGACTTTGGGGTGCTTTGGCGCCTTCTCAGTCGGGGTTGGTGAAGTGATCCGAGGACGCTTTGAAGACTGACCAGCCTGAGTAGTTGCCTTTTCACGGGCACTCGGCCGTTCTTGGTTAAGCTTGGATCGCCTCTCCCTGTGAGGAGGCGACTCGACTTCTTCTCCACCGCTTGAGCCGTCGCTCCCTCCATCCCCTTCACCATCGGAAGTCCACTCGCCGCTTTCGCCGCCACTCGCCTCGCCTTCCAGAGCTTGCTCCTGCTCCCCGTTGGGCATTGAATACATTTCAATAATGGCCTGAAAGAAAGCAGGTAGATCAAAGTCAGTTGACGCAATATAGGCAGCTACGCGAGTGAATTCAGATTACAAGCAAAAACTCAGAATCAGACCTGCTCGGGTGTGTGGGACTGGTCGAATGGAGGGACTCTCCTGGCTCCCCTGGGATTATCCTTATTCCCAGTAATGCCAGACAGCCACTTCTCCAGTGTGTTGTCGTCGACCTCCTCCGGATGGATCCGAGTGGAGTCTTCAAGACCCGAATACATCCACATCGGATGGTTTCGGGCTTGGAGAGGATGGATGCGCCGCTGAAGGAAGACTTTCAAGAGATCCATACCAGTGACCCCATCGCGAATAAGCTGGACCACTCGATCGACCAACAGCTTCACGTGCGCCTTCTCCTCCGGGAGCACCTTCAAAGGGGAGGGTTTTTCCACTCGGTCCATGGTAAAGGGAGGGAGGCCAGTCGATTGCCCTGGCGTCGACTGGTCTTTACAGTAAAACCAGGTCGACTGCCATCCGTGAACTGAGTCGGGAAGAATCATGGACGGGAAGGAGCTTTTCCCTCTCGTCTGGATGCCAAGACCCCCACACATCTGGATCACTTGGGTCCTCTCGTCACTCGGATTAGCCTTTTTCACTGTCTGGGAGCGACAAGTGAAGATATGCTTGAAGAGACCCCAGTGAGGCCGACAACCCAAGAAGTTCTCACACAAAGAAATGAAAGCAGCAAGATAAACGATTGAGTTGGGGGTAAAATGATGGAGTTGTGCCCCAAAGAAGTTCAGAAACCCTCGGAAGAAGGGGTGAGGGGGCAAGGAAAATCCGCGGTCAACGTGGGTGGCAAGAAGGACACGCTCACCCTCCCGAGGCTGCGGCTCAGATTCCTTCCCCGGAAGCCGCGCCGAGTCGTAGGGGATCAGCCCCCCTTCGGCCAAGTCGTCGAGGTCTTCTTGGGAGATCCTCGAGTGGATCCAGTCGCCCTGGATCCAGCCCGTCGGCAGGCCGGACCGCGAGGAAGATCCGCCCCGGCTGGTCGCCTTCCCCTTCGACCTCGCTGTCGCCTTCTTTGCCCGCTCCAGAGCCGCTGTCTTCTCCTTCCCCATTGTCACCGGCGAGACGCGTACGGTGCGGTGGCGCTGGGGTGAGAGCGAGCGCAGCGGAGGGGCGTGAAGGAGAGAAGGGGAAATGAGATGCACTGTTCGGGAGACTCCGGTCCAACGCCTTATATGAGGCCGCTTCCGAGTGGCTGACGGGTAGGCCCAGGTGACTCTGTCAAATCCCGTAACGACCACGCGCGCGGTACGTGGCGAAAAAGGCGGCGCGGGGATCGAGGCGTCTCCGCTCTATCCCATCCGATTACTGCAGCCTCCCCCGCCCCGCGCGCTTCCCAAAATTCGGATCCCACGAAATCTGCGGGCAGCAAACAAACTTGTCAAACTAAAAGATCTCCTCCGCACCGTCACTCGGAGCCTTACAGGTAAAGAAACTCACTCGGCGAAGAATTAAGAATGGATCAAGGCGACTGAAAAGGAAGTTGCTGTCATCACTCGGGACCATTGATCCGGAGCAAGATATGCTCACAGCATGAAAAACGAGTCGGGGAGGTCCTCAACTCCTTCCTCACTCAAACCTCGATCCATTCGGGGGCTAATGATGAAGCTATGTGTCGTGGTTCTAAGCCTGACAGTAGAGTGGGGGGTAGGTATGGAGAGGCAAGTTCCTAACTATGGAGAGGTTGTAAGCACAAAGGATGTACGAGTTCAGGCCCTTCTCGGAAGAAGTAACAGCCCTACGTCTCGGAGCCCGGAGGCGGTCGAGTGGATTATGAATGTATGAATTACAAAGTCCCGAACCCCTCTGCCTGTGGAGGGGGGTGGCTTATATAGAGTGCGCCAGGACCCCAGCCAGCCCACGTAGGAGAGGGTTTAAGGTGAGTTAAGTCTGGGGCGTTACTGGTAACGCCCCACATAAAGGCCTTTACTATCATAAAGTCTACTTGATTACAGGCCGTTGCAGTGCAGAGTGCCTCTTGACCTCCTGGTGGTCGAGTGAGTCTTCGTGGTCGAGTCCTTCAGGCCAGTCGAGTGAATCCTCATTGGTCGACTGGAAGGCGACCTCTTCTAAGGATGTCCTGGGGTAAGTTACTTGGATCAGGTCCATGACCCTACCCTAGGTACATAACCCCATCATTAGCCCCCGAATGGATTGAGGCTTCGAGTGAAGAAGGAGTTGATGTCGTTTCCGATTAATCTTTGTGCTCCGGTTGTGCGCTGTTCTGGATCAAAGAATCCCTTTGTCGACAGGAAACAACTTGCCTTCAGTCGACTTGATCCATTCTGTTTTTGCGTCGAGTGATCTTTCAATCTTCGACGATCTCCGAGCGACGGATCGCCGGAAACACCGCGCCTGACAGACTGATTTGTTGCTCGCGGATTCCGCAGGATGCGAAATTTTGGGGCGCGCGCGAAGCGGGGCGGACCGCGGCGTCCGGATGGGACGGGGCATGGACGCCTCGATCTCCGCGCCGCCTTTTTCGCCACGTATCCCGTCTGCATAACTGTTCCAGATATGATTAGATCGACCGGGCCCACCTGTCATCCACTCGGAAGGGACCTTATAAATGTGCCCGGCGAGGATTTCTGTGCTGCGCCTTAGCATTCTCCCCCTCTCTCTGCTTCCTTCCTCCCTGCTCAGCGTGCTCGCTCTCGCCCCCGCACCACTTCCCTTCGCGCATCTCGCCGGCGACCATGGCCAAGGAGAAGACGGCGGCGCTGGAGCGTGCAAAGAAGGCGTCGGCGTCGGAGAAGGCGAAGGGGAGATCCACCAGCCACGGAGGGTCCTCGTCCAGATCCCGCCTGCCGAAAGGCTGGGTCCAAGGAGACTGGATCCAGTCGACCATCACTGAGAATGACATTCTCGACATGGCCAACGAGGGCTTGATCCCCCACGGAGCTGCGAGGCTTCCGGGGAAGGAGTGGCAGCCCCAGCCAGAAGAGGGTGAGTGTGTGCTCTTGGCCACCCATGTTGATTGCGGGTTTTCCTTGCCGCCGAGTGTTTTCTTTCGTGGCTTTTTGAACTTCTTCGGAGCGCAGCTCCACCACTTTACCCCAAACTCCATTGCCTATCTTGCTGCGTTCGTGTCCATGTGTGAGGGTTTCTTGGGCTGTCGACCGCACTGGGGTTTGTTCAAACATATATTCACGTGTCGATCTCAGACTGTGAAGAAGGCGAGCCCCAGTGATGAGAGAACCCGAGTCGTCCAAATGTGCGGGGGCCTGGGGATTCAGGTGAGGAATAAGAGCACCTTCCCGCCCATGACCTTTCCCGAGTCCGTTAGAGGCTGGCAGTCGACTTGGTTCTACTGCCAGGTCCAGTCGACGCCAGGGCAGTCGAGTGGACTCCCTCCGTTCACCATGGACCGAGTGAGCAAGCCTTCCCCTCTGAAGCTGATTCCGGAGGAGAGAGCCGACGTGAAGATGTTGATGGAGCGCGTGGTGCAGTTGGTTCGGAGGGAGTGACAGGCATGGACCTCTTGGAGGTTTCCTCAGGGTCGCATCCAGCCTCTCCAGTTCCGGAGCCACTGCATGTGGTTGTACTGTGGGACCGAAGACGAGACTAGAGTCCATCCAGAAGCAGTCGACGATGTCACTCTGGAAAGATGGATGGCAGCCGTCACCGGAAACAAGGACAACCCACGCGGAGCCAGAAGGATTCCTCCACTCGACCACAACAACGATCCAGATAAGGTACACTTGCCCTACTCTCCACTGCATTCTTGTCGCATTCATCTCTGTTTACTCTGCCGACTGGTCGACTGATTCATTGTCTTGATATCTGCTAGGCCCTCACCGAGCTGTACTCGATGCCCAATGGGGCACAAGCTTCGACTGAGGAGGGCGAGGCGAGCGGAGGCGAGAGCCAGGAAGAGGAGGAATGGGACTCGGATGTCGCAGAGGATGATGACGACGATGATGATGATGTCGGTGATGAAGACGACGTCGAGGACGAGGAAGAGGAGGAGGAGGAGGTCGTGCCACCGCGCTCGGAAAGGCGGTCGAAGCTCGTCCACGACCCTTCGACTGGACGTGGCAAGGGGGTTGCGACGCAGTCGACCAAGCACCCTAGGACCACCTCTCCAGCGCCGACTGAAAAGGCGCCGAAGCAGCCCAGGGCGGCCTCGTCGAAGCCGATCAAACTCCTGCCGAAGATGAAGGTGTCCATCCCTACCATATCAGGGTAACCGTGCTGCTCATATTTTCTTATTCTGTGTGAACTTTATATCTGGTCGACGCTGAAGTTAGTCGACTGATCCTTTGGAGTTGCAGTGCTGCTACTTCTGAGACCTCGGCCCGGGCCGATGACCACGAGATGGAGGATGTGGCAACTTCGAATCTAGGTACTGTATTCTTAACACCGTTTTTAGTCGACTGACTCGCGACCCCTGACCCTGATTCTTCTTCGCAGCTCCGCCCAATACTGTTATCAATCTTCCTGACGACGACGAAGATGAAGAACCACTGGCACGCAGGAAGAGTCGGAAAACGCCCGCCAGTAAGGTGCCTCAGGATGTGACGGCGCCTGAGATTCAGATTGTGGAAGAAGAGAACACCACTCGACACACGGTGTCCTTCGCAAATCCACTGACGAGTGCTCAGCAGCCCTCCCTCTTCACGACGCACCACGTCCCAGAGGACCAAGCTGGCGCAGCGAAGGAGGCAATACGCCAGGCGGGACTCATGATGGAGAAGCTGAAGACCATCCGAGACGCGAGCCAGGCAGCTTATGACGCCAGCTCTGCCCTCCAAAGCAATGTCCAGGTCAGTCAACCGCTGTTTGTTCTGTTGGATATGCTACCAAAAACTTTTCTTTTCCGGAATTTATAGCAGTCACCCACTGGGTGTGTCGAATAAACTCCGTGTTAGCGGGGGCACGCTGAGTGCACCCGCTGGGTGTAGTCCCCAAGGCTAAGGTCGACTGCTTGCAGTCGACCTTAGGCTTTATGATGTCAATCTTTCCGTCAGTCGACTGGTCGACTGGGTTTCACAAACCGGTGGGGGCACGCTGAGTGCACCCACTGGGTGTAGTCCCCGAGACTGTGGTCGACTGCTTGCAGTTGATCACAGTCTTAGAGAATGCATTTTTTTTTGAGGTCGACTGGTCGACTTTGTCTTCAACAGGATTAGTGGGGGCACGCTGAGTGCACCCACTGGGTGTAGTCCCGAGACTACGGTCGAATGCTTGTATTCGGCTGTAGTCTTAGAAACGTGTGTTTTTCCCCTTTTTCACTCGGAAGTGAATTATATTTGACATTTAGTCGATTGGTTCTTCACAGAACTCCTGTGATCTTGTGGCTCGCTACTCAGAGCTGGAACAAAAACATACTCAAGTCGAGCTGAGCTTGAAGCTGGTTCAGGAGAAGCTGACAAAGGCAAAGGAGGAGACCGAAGGTATGTTTGGTGAGACCCTGACGACCGCTTTTCCCCTTGCTTGTTTCAGCATCTGATCTTGCTGTAACTTGCAGGTAAGGTAAGGGAGGCCCAGCAGAAGAAAGACCTTGAGCTAGCTGAGAAGATCAAGCTTGCTAACGAGAAGTTAGCTTCAGTCACCAAGCTCGAACAAGACAATACCAATCTGAAAACTGCTCTTGGGATTGCCAACAAGGAGGTCAGTCGACTGAAAACTGACAAAGCTGCTCTGACCGACCAAGTCAGCAAATTGACTGAGAAGAAAACTGAACTGGAGGCCTTCCTGAGTGGCCTTGCCAAGAAGCTGTTTCTTAAGCTTGAAGGTAAACCTCCATGTCTTGCAAATATTTCCAATTGTGGCTTTTTCCATTCGACTATCTCCTTGACTTAGTGATCATCCTTGCAGAATTTTGTCAAAACTTTGAAGAAGAAACCAGCCGACTGGAGCCAAACCTCGACCCCGTCAATTCTCCGGTGAACGACGAAGTTGCCATGGATGTTTTCCGACTGGAGTCTCGTGTTGCAGCTGTCGTGGACTACCTCGCAAGGCTGAAGGCCGCCACATCTCGCATCGACTCGACGCTCTGGCCTGAGGAGACGCTTCAGAATGACCTTGAGTCGTTGATGGCCCGCTTGAACACGATCCCTGGTCAAGTGCAGGAGTGGAAGAAGTCCTCGGCTCGGTGTGGTGCAGATGTCGCTCTGTGTCTGGCCCGAGTCCACTGCAAAGATGCGCGAGAAGAGAAGCTGGCGGCCCTTCGGGTGGCCAATACCAAGAAGCACGACTTCAGATCCTTTATGGAAACTTTCCTTGCAGCTGCCACTCGGATCGCCGACGGGATCGACCTTGATGAATTTGTTGCACCTTCCAGCCCTCCACAGGAGGGGTAAAAAACTTCTTCTGGCTCGACGCTTTAAATTTGCCTCGGTATGCCGAGTGAAATTGTAACCGACAAACCTTAACAGGCTTGACGCCTGAGCACTTTCGGTTCCTTTAGATGTCGATTCAAACTTGGATTTGATGCTTGAATACGATTGCCTTCGGCTTGGAATGTCTTTTGCAGGTTCAAAGCAAGGTGCCTTAGGCGAGCGCTTGGACTACAGCTAAGCCCCCGAGTGAGAGGGTTGCTCTTCACTCGGTAGGATTTTTGTAACTTAGGCGAGCACAGGGCTGCAGCTAAGCCCCCGAGTGAGAGGGTTGCTCTTCACTCGGTAGGATTTTCACAACTTAGGCGAGTGCTTGGACTGCAGCTAAGCCTCCCGAATGAGAGGGTTGCTCTCCACTCGGCAGGATTTTATACCTTAGGCGAGCACAGGCTGCAGCTAAGCCTCCGAGTGAGAGGGTTGCTCTTTCACTCGGTAGGATTTTTATAACTTAGGCGAGCACATGGCTGCAGCTAAGCCTCCGAGTGAGAGGGTTGCTCTTCACTCGGTAGGACTTTTATAACTTAGGCGAGTGCTTTGGACTGCAGCTAAGCCCCCGAGTGAGAGGGTTGCTCTTCACTCGGTAGGATTTTTATAACTTAGGCGAGTGCTTGGACTGCAGCTAAGCCCCCGAGTGAGAGGGTTGCTCTTCACTCGGTATGATTTTTATAACTTAGGCGAGCACATGGCTGCAGCTAAGCCCCCGAGTGAGAGGGTTGCTCTTCACTCGGTATGATTTTTATAACTTAGGCGAGCACATGGCTGCAGCTAAGCCCCCGAGTGAGAGGGTTGCTCTTCACTCGGTAGGATTTTTATAACTTAGGCGAGTGCTTGGACTGCAGCTAAGCCCCGAGTGAGAGGGTTGCTCTTCACTCGGTAGGATTTTTAACTTAGGCGAGCACATGGCTGCAGCTAAGCCCCCGAGTGAGAGGGTTGCTCTTCACTCGGTAGGATTTTTATAACTTAGGCGAGTGCTTGGACTGCAGCTAAGCCCCCGAGTGAGAGGGTTGCTCTTCACTCGGTAGGATTTTTATAACTTAGGCGAGCACATGGCTGCAGCTAAGCCCCCGAGTGAGAGGGTTGCTCTTCACTCGGTAGGATTTTTATAACTTAGGCGAAACGGATTCGCAGCTAAGCCTCCGAGTGGGAGTCTGGCTCACCACTCGGTAGGATTTTTACAAACTTAGGCGAAACGGATTCGCGGCTAAGTCACCCACTGAGGGGGAATTTTATTGGACAAAAATAAAAAGTGACAGAAATTATGGAGGAACTTTGACACTATTATTTTGAGGTCCATGAACTACAAAAGTACTTTATTGCAACTCATCCGAATGATAAAACTTAAGTGTAGAATGGGCGGAGTAGCTCCGCTTTCCAAGCTCGGGGCTCGTCGATATTATGCTCGACGTTGTATAGACGGTACGCCCCGTTGTGGAGAACCTTGGTGACGATGAAGGGGCCTTCCCAAGAAGGAGCAAGCTTGTGTGGTTTGTGCTGATCCACTCGGAGAACCAAATCTCCTTCCTGGAAGGCTCGACCCCTCACATTTCGGGCATGGAAACGGCGCAGATCTTGTTGGTAGATGGTCGACCGGATCAGAGCCATCTCCCTTTCTTCCTCTAAAAGGTCGACTGCGTCCTGCCGCGCTTGTTCAGCCTCTGCTTCGTTGTAGATTTCAACTCGGGGAGCATTATGAAGAAGATCACTCGGCAAGACCGCTTCAGCTCCGTAGACCAAGAAGAATGGAGTTCTTCCGGTCGACCGATTAGGTGTGGTCCGCAGTCCCCAGAGTACAGAGGGAAGTTCATCGACCCAAGCTCCAGCCGCGTGTTTGAGGTCACGCATTAGTCGAGGCTTCAATCCCTTAAGAATCAGTCCATTAGCTCGCTCTGCTTGTCCATTCGACTGCGGATGGGCGACTGAAGCGTAGTCGACCCGTGTGCCCTGGGAGTCGCAGAAAGCTCTGAATTCCTCTGAGTCAAAGTTCGACCCATTATCCGTAATGATGCTGTGCGGGACTCCATATCTGAATATTAGCTCCCTGATGAAGCTAACAGCAGTACCGGTGTCAAGGCTCTTGATTGGTTTAGCCTCGATCCACTTGGTGAACTTGTCGACTGCCACCAATACATGCGTGAAGCCGCTTCGTCCTGTTCTCAAAGGATCGACCATGTCCAGCCCCCAAACTGCAAAAGGCCAAACGAGTGGGATGGTCTTCAAAGCTGACGCAGGCTTGTGCGACATATTCGAGTAGAACTGACATCCCTCGCACTTATCCACTATCTCTTTTGCCATCTCATTCTCCTTGGGCCAGTAGAATCCGGCTCGGTATGCTTTGGCCACGATGGTCCGAGAGGACGCATGATGACCACAGGTCCCCGAGTGAATATCATTGAGGATGAGTCGACCTTCTTCTGGTGTTATGCACTTCTGACCGACTCCAGTCGCGCTTTCTCTGTATAATTGTCCTTTGATGACGATAAAGGCCTTAGATCGACGGACGATCTGTCGAGCCTCTTCCTCATCCTCCGGAAGCTCTTTCCTCAAGGTATATGCGACATACGGAATCGTCCAGTCAGGAATGACTACCAAAACCTCCATGATCAAGTCGACCACCGCTGGGACTTCAACTTCAGTCGGATCTGTGGCACTCTTGGGCTGCGGAGTTTCTTCAGTGAAAGGATCTTCTTTGACTGACGGAGTGTGTATATGCTCCAAGAACACACCACTCGGAGTGGCTTCTCTCTTGGAACCTATCTTTGCTAGATTATCAGCTGCTTGATTTTTCAGTCGGGGTATATGATGGAGCTCCAACCCCTCGAACTTCTTCTCCAGCTTCCTCACTGCACTGCAGTATCCAGTCATGGCTGGGCTTCTCACGTCCCACTCTTTCATCACCTGATTGACCACTAAATCCGAGTCGCCATAGACCATTAGGCGACGGACGCCAAGTGAAATGGCCATGCGCAACCCATATAGGAGGGCCTCATATTCTGCCTCATTGTTGGAGGAATCAAAGTGAATCTGGAGCACATATCTGAGCTTATCTCCTCTGGGGGAAACCAGGACAACCCCAGCACCGGAACCATTCAACATCTTAGAGCCATCGAAAAACATGGTCCAATGCTCCGAGTGAACTTCAGTCGGCTGCTGTTGTTCAATCCACTCGGCGAGGAAATCTGCTATCGCCTGGGACTTGATGGCTTTCTTTGCCTCAAACTTGATATCAAGGGGAAGAAGTTCAATCGCCCATTTGGCCACTCGACCAGTTGCATCTCTGTTGTGCAAAATCTCTGATAGTGGAGCGTCGCTGACGACTGTGATGGAATGGTCAGAGAAATAATGAGCAACCTTCTTTGTGGTCATGTATATTCCATACACAAGCTTCTGATAATGAGGATATCTCTGCTTGGATGGAGTCAAGACTTCAGACAAATAATACACTGGGCGCTGAACTTTGAGAGCTTTTCCTTCTTCTTCCCGCTCGACCGTTAGCACAGTACTGACGACTTGTCCTGTGGTTGCGATGTAGAGCAACAGAGGCTCTTTGCTGATTGGAGCAGCAAGCACCGGCTGGGTGGAGAGCAGAGCTTTTAGCTCGGCAAACGCTGCATCAGCTTCTGGAGTCCACTCGAACTTGTCAGCCTTCTTCATCAGTCGGTAAAGAGGCAGTGCCTTTTCACCGAGTCGTGAGATGAATCGACTTAATGCGGCCAAGCATCCAGTAAGCTTCTGGACATCGTGCACTCGCACAAGGCGTTTCATTCGGAGAATAGTGCCAATCTTCTCTGGGTTAGCGTCGATTCCCCGTTCGGAAACGAGAAAACCGAGTAACTTGCCACCAGGAACTCCAAATGTGCACTTTGATGGATTGAGCTTGATATCATACCTTCTGAGGTTGGCAAATGTTTCGGCGAGGTCAGCGAGCAGGTCGGAACCTTTTCGTGACTTGACAACAATATCATCCATATAAGCTTCCACATTCCGACTGATTTGGGTGAGTAGACACTTCTGAATCATTCGCATAAATGTGGCTCCGGCATTCTTGAGGCCGAATGGCATGGTGATATAGCAGAAGCACCCGAATGGAGTGATGAAAGTTGTTTTTACCTCATCGGGCCCGTACAGACGGATCTGGTGGTACCCGGAGTAAGCATCTAAAAAAGACAACCTCTCGCATCCCGCGGTCGAGTCAACAATTTGATCTATGCGAGGGAGAGGAAAGTGATCTTTCGGGCAGGCCCGGTTGATGTGCTTGAAATCAATGCACATTCGGAGCGACTTGTCCTTCTTAGGAACCATGACGACATTAGCGAGCCACTCGGAGTGGTATATCTCTCGGATAAATCCTGCCGCCAACAGTCGAGCCACTTCTTCACCGATGGCCTTTCTCTTCTGGACGGTGGACCGCCGAAGATGCTCTTTGACTGGTTTTGCAGACGAGTCGACTCTTAGGCGATGCTCAGCCAGTCCCCTGGGAACACCTGGCATGTCAGCGGGCTTCCATGCAAAAATGTCCCAGTTCTCACGGAGGAACTGGATGAGCGCTTCTTCCTATTTTGGGTTGAGTGTTGTGGAGATGCGGGTCGGAGCTGCTTCGGGGTCGGTCGGGTGAATGTGAACAGGCTTCGTCTCACCAGACGACTGGAATGCAGACTCTGTGGCGGGCTTCTTGGATCGCAGCAAGTCACTCGGATCTGCGTTTTGCTTGTATTCTTCGAACTCGACCGCTGTCACTTGGGAATCGGCAATCTTGGAGCCCTTCTGAAAGCACTCCTCTGCCTTTTTCCTATCACCGGTGACAGTGATCACACCTTTGGGACCGGGCATCTTCAATTTGAGGTACACGTAACATGGTCGAGCCATGAACCGTGCATAGGCTGGTCTCCCCAAAATGGCATGATATGCACTTTGAAAATCCACGACCTCAAACGTCAACTTTTCTTTGCGAAAATGCTTCGAATCACCAAACACTACGTCCAAAGCTATCTGGCCGAGTGACTCGGCTTTCTTCCCTGGTATAACTCCATGGAAGCTCATGTTGCTAGTGCTCAGTCGGGACATCGGAATGCCCATACCTTTCAATGTGTCTGCATACAATAAGTTCAGCCCACTTCCACCATCCATCAGCACCTTTGTTAGTCGAGTGCCTTCGACAACTGGATCGACCACCAAGGCTTGCCTCCCGGGGGTGGCAATATGAGTCGGGTGATCAGATTGGTCGAATGTGATGGGTGTTTGAGACCACTTCAGATAATTTGCCTTTGCTGGGGCAACCATGTTCACCTCTCGGTTAATCACTTTCAGTCGACTTCTGCTTTCCACATCTGCAAAGATCATCAGAGTGGAGTTGATATGCGGATATCCTCCCTCACTGTCCTCTTTGTCTTCGGCCTTGTCCGACTCCTTCTCCTTGTCCTTAGACTGTTTTCCCTGAAACTGCTGGATCAGGAGTCGACATTGGCGAGTGGTGTGCTTTGGGTAAATGATATTCCCCTCTTCGTCTTTCTTCGTGTGAATGTGACACGGCATATCCATCACGTCGTTCCCTTCTTTATCCTTTACCTTCTTGGGGTTCCAGGATCCTTTTGGTTTCCCCTTAAACTTTCCTTGAGTCACGGCCAGAGCCTCTCCAGGAGCTGCCGGTTCAGCCTTCCGCTTCTGTTTCCGACTGGTGTTTCCTTTTTCCGACTGACTCGGCTTGTGCTTGCCGCTTCGGAGTCGGTCTTCTTCTTCGCCGTTGGCGTACTTGGTAGCAATCTCCATCATCCGACTCAAGGTCATATCACCGGTTCGACCAAATTTCAAACTCAGTTCTCTGTTCTTGACGCCGTCTTTGAAGGCGCATACTGCCTGATGATCAGAGACATTTTCCACAGTGTGGTGCAAAGTGATCCACCTCTGAATATACTCTCTGAGAGTCTCATTAGTTTTCTGCACGCAGACTTGCAACTCTGTCAATCCCGCTGGTTGCTTGCAAGTCCCTTCAAACGTTCTGACGAACACTCGGGACAGATCTTCCCAAGTGTAAATGCTGCTAGGAGGTAATTGATTAACCATGCCCTGGCAGAACCTTCCAACATGAGGGGCAAATGCTTCATGGCCACCTCGTCGTTCCCACCACCGATCTGAACTGCCACTCGGTAGTCTTCAAGCCAAGTTTCAGGCTTAGACTCCCCAGTGAACTTGCTGACTCCTGTTGCCAACCTGAAATTGGGGGGGATAACTGCGGCTCTGATAGCTCTGCTGAAACATTCAGGACCAGAAACATGTACTCGACTGCTCGTGGGTACATCTCTGTCGAGTGTGCCTCGATGGGCTCTGTTCCGGTCGACCAACCCTTGCACGATAATGGATCGCGCGTCGAAGCCTGGCTCTCTGGGGTCAACTGGAACCCTACGCCCTGTACTGTACTGACGCCTATCATCTGGCTGCCGAGGAGCGTAAGACCCACCCCTCGGAGGGGAATAGGGCACTCGACGCCTATCATCTCGGTCGAGTCTGTCGCCATATTGATCTCGCCGATTCTCACGCCCTTCGCGCCGCGGAGGCGATCTGGGGCTGTGAGCCGACTGAGCCGTATTCACAGTGACAGATCGACTGTGAATTCTGTTGCGCGACTGAGACACGGCTGAATTCTGATCTCCTGCTGCCCGGAGCAGATCCCTGATCTGCAGCAAACCTCTGCCAGCTTCCGACTGCGAAGGCTGAATGGACTCTGCTATACGGGTCGCAGCTGCTAAATTCTGAATTGGGGTTCGATATACCTGAGTCGGCGGGAAGAGTTGACGTCGACTGGTGTCGGGAACTCGTTGCCGCGCGCGCTCGTCGAGTGCTCGCTGAAGGTTCTCCAGTCGAGTGCGCTCGGCCAAATTGGCCAGACGCGCCTCCTCCAAGGCATGAGCCTCGGGGGTTTCTCCTGCGATGGGAATACGCAGGGGATCCTCGTTCCTGCGGCGAAGCTCTTCTCTTTGCAGAGAGTCGAGTGGCTCGGGCTGGTACTCTTCGTAGTCTCGTGCAGGGTCGTCGCCGTCACCTGCTCCACCACCACGGGCGAAGCCAGGAGGGCTGTGGGGCCCGTCGACCATCAAGATTTCCGCCGCTGGATCACTGCTTCCGCACTCGGAGGCGGTCTCTCCGGAGCCAGTCGACTGATCGAACAAGCCGTAGAGAGATTCGTTGGGCTCGATTGCCGCAACTTGTGTAGTGGCCGATTGGCGAGCCACCGCGTGACTCACCCATCGCTGAAGCCTCGACCGGCCTGAGCGCTTGCGCTGGCGGGAGACCGGGAGGGTGGACGATGGAGGAGCCGACCGATACTGGGTCGACGGTTGCCGCAGCAGAACGCCGCGGACACATGCGCGAAAATGCGTCGCACCGCGGACGGGGAGCGCGTCTACGTCGAGTGGAGCCTCCTGGAGCCATGCGGAGTCGTCGGCGATGAAGGTGAGAGTGCCGAGACGGATCTCTTGACCCTTGACCAAAACTCCAGCAGACACCATGATGAGAGTACTCGGAAGAATCGCAACTTCTCCACAAAATCGCTAAAACACCTGCCCCATGGTGGGCGCCAACTGTCGTGGTTCTAAGCCTGATAGTAGAGTGGGGGTAGGTATGGAGAGGCAAGTTCCTAGCTATGGAGAGGTTGTAAGCACAAAGGATGTACGAGTTCAGGCCCTTCTCGGAAGAAGTAACAGCCCTACGTCTCGGAGCCCGGAGGCGGTCGAGTGGATTATGAATGTATGAATTACAAAGTCCCGAACCCCTCTGCCTGTGGAGGGGGGTGGCTTATATAGAGTGCGCCAGGACCCCAGCCAGCCCACGTAGGAGAGGGTTTAAGGTGAGTTAAGTCTGGGGCGTTACTGGTAACGCCCCACATAAAGGCCTTTACTATCATAAAGTCTACTTGATTACAGGCCGTTGCAGTGCAGAGTGCCTCTTGACCTCCTGGTGGTCGAGTGAGTCTTCGTGGTCGAGTCCTTCAGGCCAGTCGAGTGAATCCTCGTTGGTCGACTGGAAGGCGACCTCTTCTAAGGATGTCCTGGGGTAAGTTACTTGGATCAGGTCCATGACCCTACCCTAGGTACATAACCCCATCACTATGTACCTAGGGTAGGGTCATGGACCTGTCCTAACTGCCCTACCCAAGGACATCTCTAAAAGAAATCACCTTTCAATCGACTTGAAGGTGTTCCACTCGACAGACTCGAAGACACTCGACCAAGAAGCAATCACTCGACCAAGATCCAACCACTCGACGGCCAGGAGACCTAAAGTCACCCCGCACGCTAACGGTCGGTCATTAAGTAGCTTTTATGGTCATCATAGCACGTTATTACTAGCGTTACCAGTAACGCCCTGCCTTAGTGTACATTGAACCCTTCGTAACGTGGGCTGGCCGGGGTCCTGGCGCACTCTATATAAGCCACCCCCCTCCTCCGAGACAAGGGTTCGCACCTCTGTAACTCATACTCACATAATCCAGTCGACCGCCTCCGGGCTCCGAGACGTAGGGCTTTTACTTCTTCCGAGAAGGGCCTGAACTCGTAAACCTTGCGTCCTTACAACTTCTCCATAGATAAGATCTCGCCTCTCCATACTTATCCCCCTACATTACTGTCAGGCTTAGAACTACGACAGCGGTTGGGGAGATTGCACCACTGATAGTTGCTGCAGTCCCCACGAGAACAACGAATAGACGTACGGTGCGACAAGCTTTAGATGAGGGCAGCTGGGTTCACGACTTCGAGCAAAACATCTCTTTCACCGCCCTATTGCAGTACATGCACCTTTGCCAGGCAATCAACACAGTGGATCGCGACCCATCCCGTCCGGACAGTTTCACTTGGCCAAGATCGCCGACTGGATCATACACAGCCAAATCGATTTATGACTATCTCTGCTCTGAGCTAGACCGATCACCCACAGCTAAGTGCAACTGGAAGAGTTGGGCACCGCTCAAATGTAAGTTGTTTGTGTGGCTCGCCCTGCAGTACGGGTTATGGACGTCGGATAGGAGAGCAAGACATGGATTACAGGATCACCCATCGGCATGCTACACGTGTTTGCAGGCGGAGGACAGCGTGGATCACATCTTGGTGAACTGCACTTATGCGCAGGAGGTGTGGCATAAGGTGTTTCACCTCATCGGGGTCGAGGTGCAAGAGCCGTGAGAGTTGGACGTGTTCAAGGATTGGTGGCTGATTGTGCGGAGAAGCTTCGGAGGACAGGACCGCAGAGGATTTGATACGATGATGGCTTGGGCCCTCTGGAAGCAAAGAAATGCCAGAGTGTTCAATAGGAGAAGTGAGCAAATGACAGCTAGTGAGTTACCATTTAGGATCCTTGACGACATTGCCGAGTTGAGGCAAACGGGGTTAGGAGCGGGAGGTTTACAACGATTTATGAGAAGTTGACCTAGGATCGATGGTGTAGGAGTTGGATGTGTGGTACCCCGGCCTCTGTGTTTGCACAGCAACCGGCACTCTTGTAATTATGTTTCTCTCTTCTATCAAGCTAAGATATGCCATTGACGTACTCTTAAGAAGAAAAAAACATGCATCTGAACTTGCTGCAAGCACCTGGCCCCCATCGGTCCGCTCCATTCTCCACGACGAAGATCGAAAACGGCGGGGCACCGACGCCCACGCAACCAAACGCAACACGAGCCGCGCGCAGCGCCGCCGCCCGGCCAGCGTAACGCGTCGCCGAAGCCCACCTACCTAGCCACGCCTCAAGTCAAGCCCCCAGACCCAGCGAACCCACCACCACCGTCGCCGAAGGGCCGGGCCGGCGCCACCGCGCACCGCATCAACGTAGCACGCGATGATTGATCAATGGCGTGCACGGCGGTTGTTGGTCGGCCTTGTCGAGCAGCCCTCGGGCGATAGCCTTTGCGAGGTCGGCGTACGCGTACGGTGTGCATGGCCTGGTCTGCAAAAGCGACGCCTATTCGCTCAAATAATTAGGATGAAAGGAAAGGAAAGCCTCTCTCCCTCTGCCAACCACACCACCGGTGAGAGAGCGCGTCCCATGCAGCATTTGCATTGCCACCGACAGCGCTAATCACCGCACCAAGCGGACCGGAGCTGATTATTGGCGCCAATCGCGCACAGCGGAAGTACTGCTTGCGACCCTTCCGTGCACGGTCCACGCAGAGAGTGGTGGTTAGATGCCTCCAAGCACCATCGACATTGTGTCGGTCGGGTCGATGGTCATTTGGCAATGCCAACAGCTGAGAAACCCAGCTCCTAACACAAGCCAGTCATATGTGGCAGTAAGCGGGATGCAGAGGCCGGAGGTTTATCCTTCTTTTCGAAGAAAACGTGGGCAAGTGGGGCTAGAACTCAAGGGTAAAATGAAAACAGAAGCATTAACACACAAAATCATACTGTATGTTGCTACTAATAACAAAATCAAAAATAATAGCAGTCCTTGGTGGTTGGGGGGAAGGCGAAGGAGCAAATGAAGTGGGGGTTAGCTTTACTTTCCTTGCAACGCATGCAAAGGTCCCCCGGCCTCCTCTCCTCGAGAAGTTGTCATGACTCCTTGCCAGGCCATGACACAGTGCAGTCGAAAGGGAAATCATGCATAGGCTCGATCCATAGCGGAGCGGTGGTGCTGCTGGTGGTGCACTAATGCATGCATGCCCGAATAAATAGATGCGTTAATCATTGTACCGGTGATCGGCATGAGTCCAAGCGAGCCGAGCTATCAGCTAGCTAGTGTTGCATGCCGAACGAGAAGAGGCTCTTAACGCTGGTGCGTGTCATCCAGGCTGTTCACGGAGACTTCCGGGGCAGACGGCCAGAGGATCTGGTTCGCGGGTCCGTGTCACGGGTAATTGCTAGGACGGTAGCTTGGGTGCCTCGGTGGTTAGGGTTAGGAGAGGGTAAATCTCTTTGGTGAAAATGTTGGCGTTGGCATGAGATGAACACCTACCTACCATGGAGTGGGGAGTGATTGGCCCGTACTGTGGCAACAGAGGAGCGCAGGACGCTGGTGGTAATGGCCGAGCTACTTGGTACTGGTCGCCCATGCTTTCGGCTCTAATTAAGGGGCAGCTTGCATCTGGTGAGTGAACCGAGAGCAATCCATAGCTGTCGCGACACCGGACGGCGGGAGGGCCGCAGGTGTCGGTCGCCGCAGGGGTTTCGACCAAACCTCTCCGGGTCGGGTCGGGTCGGGTCGGTCAGGCTCGGCCTGAGCGTACGGTTCCGGGGGTCGGACTTGCTTCAAGCTTTGAGGAGCGCCAACACGTTGCCATCCTTCGTCCTCACGTGCACGCGTAATCTACTGTAGGAAGCAATGGGGCGTCTGCGTTCATGGCCTCTTGTGCAACAGTGCAAGCGATCGATGCAATCCGTACCGTTAATCCCTCGAGCTCGCCACGTTACGTAGCTCGAAGGTGAAGGGTACGCCGAGGTCCGGAGTCTGACGATTGCATGCATGTAGGAGAAGATCGGCGTGCCGGTTTAAATTCGGGCATGAAACCTGCACGCATACGCGTGCACGGCGGATGTAGGCACGTAGGTACGCACGCACGCACGAACCCCTGCCATGAACCCTCCCGTGCGAATACGCGCGGCTTGCATTGCATCCATCGATCATTATTGGGCGCGCGAGGACACAGGCGCTGGGCTGTAAGAAGGTTCATTCATTTGGTCACGTGTTGGCCATCAGATCTCGGCCTCGCACTCGCACGCACCACCGGATCGCCGCGCTATATATAACGTCGCCGCAGCTCTCGCCACCACATCCATCCAGCATTGCCAGCGCCAGTGCTCACAGACTGACACAGGGCAAGCTAGAGCACTGTGCTAGTTGGGAAGAAGAGAAGAGAAGGCACGAGAGGGAGCTAAACAGCAACCAGCAATGGCGCTCGTTCCTCTCCTCCTCTCGCTGCTCCTCGTCTCCTGCGCCGCGCAGTCGCCGTCCGCGTCCAAGGCTGCCCCGGTCGGCGCCTTCCCGCCGCAGACGTTCGCCGCGGCGCCGACAACGGTGAAATCACCGCCGCAGGCCTCCTCGCCGTCGCAGGTGTCTGCAGCGCCGCCGACGTTCTCGGCCGCCTCGCCGTCACAGGTGTCTGCGGCACCGCCGACGACCTCGGCCGCCTCGCCGTCACAGGTGTCTGCAGCACCTCCGACGACCGTCGCTGCCTCGGCGCCACAGGTGTCTGCCGCGCCGCCGACCGTCACCGCCTCGGCGCCGCAGGCTGCGGCGGTAGCTCCGCCGACAACGGCTGCCTCGCCGCAGTTTGCTGCCGCGTCAGCTCCGACAAAGAGCTTCGCCGCTGCACCACTCACAGCCACGTCGCCTGCGGCGTCCACTGTTGCCTCTCCGCCATTCACTGCCACCTCATCGCCACCCGTCTCTGCACCCCCTCTCGCAGTGACCGCGGCCCCTCCGGCGATGCCACCCACCGTCGCCGCGCCGCTTCCGGCCCCAGTGGCCGCACCCATGGCAACACCACCGGCCACCGCGCCTCCCGCAATGGCTCCGTCACCCCTGCTCATGGCTCCCGTGGCAACGCCCATCGCCACACCAACAATGGCCCCCGCACCGGCGCCCATGTCACCGGCACCGGCGCCCCTTTCACCGGCACCGACACCGGCTCCGATCATCGCCCCGACTCCGTCGCCCACGATGGCACCGGAGCCGGCGCCGGCCATGGCGCCCGAGCTGTCGCCCATCATGGCCCCTTCGCTCTCCCCGCTCGGCTCGCTGTCGCCCGCGTTGGCGCCCGTGGCAGAGGAGGACTCGGCGGCCGGGAGCGCGCGCGCCGGCGTCGCCGCGCTCGTGGCCATGGCGGCCGCGGGGCTCGTGGTCTTGTTTTAATTGAGCAGAGCAGGGCTGGCTTACTTTGGCGATCTTGTTTAGTGTTACGTTACACGAGCGTGTGTGTCTGCCGACGTTCCTCCGGGCGTCGCATGTACTGCGAATTCTTTCTTGGTGTACTGCACATTATTGGCCATTTGTTTATTTCTTCTTATAAATATATGGATGGATGATATCTCAGAACTCATATGTACTACCATGTATAATTCCGGTGTACTGCATATTGCATCCTCATGCTGCGTATGCTTTCTCACTCGCTTATACAACTTGGCATATGACCGTTGTACACTATTCTTGTCGGTGCAAATTGTGGTTCAATAGCTTGAACACCTGAGATGCGCGTTCACTAGAAAGTGTCGAAAAATCACACCGCGTGTACGACCCATGCAAATGTGGGCCGAGGAGAAGCACGGGACACTTCGTATGAGAAACGTGATCTGCAGGGCCAGAAACTGTTGCCCTGCATGCATCCACAAAGCCTGTGGCATGGACACGGCAGGCCAAGGCCATACCGTGCATTCCGCTGCTCGCGGAGGCTGACGAAACGGGGAAAAGTTACATGCGCATTTCACGGTTCACACGCCTGGCGATTGCACGCTCCGGGGGGCAAGCGAACCCGTGAGCGGCCTGGCGCGGGGACGCCGGCTGGTGCACGGCGGCCTGGGCCCTGGTGGGGAGAGGCCGTGCATGCATGCATGGCCGTCTGATTCGCGAGCAGGACAGATTTCAGGACGTGCGTACGCGTGGATCGTGTCGATCATTTGGGGCTGGTCCCGGACGGAGGCGCATGCGGCCGGTGAT